>NC_090709.1:19078246-19183246 GCF_040954835.1 Lepisosteus oculatus | reverse complement strand
ATGTTTAAGTAAAGAATGTGATTTACACCAGAAAAAAAGAAATTGTTGCTATGTAACTGGTACCGTGTCAAAATGTAATGAGATGTGATCATATATACTGTTTTAAGTATGTATATTAATGTAAAGCTTTCTAATTTGTGATGTCCTGTATTTTTTTGTGAAAAGAAAATAAAGTTCTTAAAAAATCGATTCACCCAGGGCGAGGCTCGGCCATTGCACTCCGGCTGTGCTGACCCCTGCGAATTCCCCAAATGTGGGAATCTCGACTGCATAATTTCTGGTAGTGGGGGACTGCGTTCGCGCTCTCCCCTGATGTGCTTGGTCCAATATCGGATACGGAAGAGTTATGACACCACGTGCTGCGATAGGATCCCAGTTCGAAAGCCACTGCTGGTTCCCAGTTTCTTTTAGTTAGAGGTCCGGAGAAGCATTTCAAGCTGGTTACACTACTCCTTCCGGACATTCATTCCCTTTTCAAAGTCAGTCGTTTTGCTGTAGTCTGCATTATTAAGGCCAATTTATTTGGTCATGGGGGCCTCGGTACTGTATGCTAATTCTAAAGACAGTTTCACCCCTTTTCTGATTGCTAGGTTCTGTACCAGTGCAGACATGTCAAACAGTGAATTGCTGTACCTCTATTGTATCTGTGCTCAATGAATGAAATCAGTAATAAATGAATATATGTATAGTTATACGATAAACAAGTGGTTTATCGACTCTTCTTCATTTGCAGATTTAGAGGCAGCTTCGATATGCGTTTTACAAACGGGTTTTTTTTTTTTTTGGGTCACACACATGCCATAGCAACAAAACATCTCTAGAGATGAGGCTATAGATCACCTTTCCATCCTCCAGGTTTTCTTCCCAAATCCTACGGCACCAACGGCGACCCCTGCTGGCCGAGAGAGCAAAAGCTTGCAGCACCTGGTATTCCCAGGAAGTCTCCCATCCAAGTACTATTCAGGCCCAACCCTGCTTAGCTTCCAAGATCAGAAGAGATTGGGCACATTCAGGGTGGTGTGGCCGCAAGCAAAAGCCTTGGCGCCTAACTCGCTACTTGAAGCTGTGTGTGGCTGGGGCTCTGTGCCCCCCGAGTGGGACTGAAGGATCGTTCGTGTGCAACTCTTTGGAAAGGAGCCTCTTTCCAAATCGCATTGCGTACCTGGATGTTGGCGAATGTGCTCCCTTGTGTTGGCTTGTCCCGTACTGGAGGAGAACAAACAAACTGCATGGAGGAGCACAAGGCAAGTCTTCACAAGACAAAAACCTCCAGTGCACAGCACTCTGAAAACATTTCTGGGCTGTCGCATGTTTATTTCAGCACATAAAGCGCACCAGTCCAACACATCGGCCGGGCGCGCGGCGCCTCCGCCCTCTTGTGGCCTTGCGGCGTCAGAGCAAGAGGCTCCTTCTCGCTGCCTTTCCGCTGTGTTGCAGAGCCCTGAGAGGGAACCTGGAGCGCACACTTTGTGGGGGGCGGGGAACCGCGTTCGCGCTCTGCCCCCGGTCTCTTGCGCGAGTACTAAATCTCACGGCGCCAGCCAGCGGCCAGGAGACAAATACAATATCGCGGGACAGGGGGGCCTCGTCATTGATTGTTACATATGAGACGGGGATTAGGAGGAGACCCCGACTGATTGGTAAAGGGGAACACTAACACCAGAGAGACACCCCCGGAGTCTCTTTTTGAGAGACGCCCTCGGATTTCTTAATGGCCAAGGAGGGTCAGAACCTCGGTTTTATGCCTCCCCCGAAGGACGGCGCCTGTTTGTGCAGCAGAGTGTCGCCATCAGGATGCTGGGGCATAAGAAAGCCACACAGACCGCAGGGTGAGCGCTCCCTACTGGTCCCAGTCAGATCTAGTGATCTAGTCACCGGGGAGAAACGATACAAGCGAAGGATTACTCGGCTCCCAGCACTTGAAAAGACCAACAAATGACTCATTCCCGCCGGAGCTGAATGTACCTGAATTCCCCCGCCCCGCTGTGTTTGCTGTATTGTCTTTGAAGCCGGCCCCCGAGACGAGACGGGCTGTTCCTGTGCCCCAATTAACACTTTACAGGTGCCATTCCCCGGCATTGTGGCCATTGTCGGTGGTCACACGTGATAAGATAAGGTGGAGGAGAGCGGGGCATGCCCAGCGCCAGACATTCAAGGAGGTCTGCAGATGTGTAGGAAACGGCGCGCTCGTTTTCTCATTTTGCCCACCCTTTTGAGTGTTAGTGTGGCGTGTGAGTGTGCGAAAGAGTGGGCCCAGCAGGAGGCGGTGGTGTGCGGGGGGAGGAGCAGGCGTAGGCTGCGCGCTTTGTGCTGTGGGTGCGGGCCGCTTGCAGGGGCTTGTACAGCTCATACTTACCTGGCAGGGGTGGTACCTTGATCAGCCTGTAGGTGGAGTAGTTGGATTGTTTTCTTGTTTTGTGGAAGCAGTGTTTGTTTTTCAGTTTTCGAAATGGCAACCTTTGGATCCCGCAAGAATGCTGTGCGTTTTGAGCTTTTGGATGACCTCTTCATGGACCGTATGCAGTTCAGCAGAAAAGTGTTGCAGAAGGAACCTCGGCACTTGGATTTCATCTTCGCTCTCCCAGGTCAGAAAGCATTTGAGATTGTTTTTGCTACCTATTCTCTGTTTGAACAATGTGTGGATGTGTTTGAGGTACAAAGAGGGAAAGTTCCTGCCCTTGAGAAGATCAACTTGCAGCCTCTGACACAGAGAGAGAGGAAAACGGTGCATGTTATTATGTTCTCGGAACTGGCAAAGACGGAGGACATTCACACCTGGCTTAACCAGTACTGCACCGTCCACCATGGAACTGAGGTTAGAGATGTTGACGGTATAAAAACAGGAGCAAGGAAATTCGAGGTTCGCTTGCTACCGGACAATGTAAATGGAGGCTTAAGGCACCTGCCCTCTACAATCCGGCTGGGCGCCTGCAATGGCTATGTTTTTTATGTGGGACAACCAAAGGTGTGTCGGCGCTGTGGTGCTGTGGGACTCCTGGCATCGTCCTGCACTGTGAAATGCTGCAAGACCTGTGGCAAACAGGGACATTTAGCCTCTGACAGTTCAATGCTGCCAAAGTGCAATTTATGTGGCTCGGAAGGACACGTTTTTAAGAACTGCCCTCACGCCTACGCCAATAAACTCAAAATGAGAAAGGATGAGGCAGTGCTTGTTTCAGCCAAACCGGCCCGAAAAGCCAAAGCAAACAACAAGTCAAACAAAGAACCCTTGTTGGACAAAGGCTTTCAGCCTCCAGCCAGGATCAGTCCTGCTGTGGCTCCAGGGCCGGTGGAAGAGAAAAGCACTACGCCCCTACAACCGCAGACTGCACCAGACAAGAACGAGGGTTTGAAAACCCCCGAGAACAGCGAGGACCCCTCCCCCACTCCTGCTCCTCAGAACGAGGGCCAGTGTGGGGCCCCCCGGTGGAGCGGGTCCAGCGAGGATACCCAGGATTCAGCAGAGCTGCTATTCTCAGACTCTGCAAGTGCTACAGATGCCCTCCTCTCCTCCATCCAGTCCATCACGGAGGATCTGCAACAGCTGGTGGGTGAGGGGGAAGAGGAGACTGGTGCATCGGCTGCACCCCTTTCCCCTCAGTGCTCCCAGGAGCTGGACTTGAGGAAAAGGAAAAATGACTCTGTTTTCTCCCCAAGCGAGGAGGAAGGAGAGCATGGCGATGGGGACAGCTGGAACCCCTCCACCCCTCCCTCTACCCCCTTCCTTGAAATGGACTCCGTGAACGCTTTTACTGCTGCCGCCCTGATGAAGGCTCATTCAGAGGATGGCTGGCAGGAAATTGGTAAGAAGAAAAAGAAAAAGAGAAGGTAACAGGTGAGACAGAATAGAAATGTGTTTTGTAAAGACTGGTTCCACCTTCTTATGTAATATGGCTCTAAACATAATTTCTCTTAACACCAGAGGTATCAATGACAGAGTTAAATGCCAGTCTGTCTTTGATTACCTCCAGCAGAGAGAGGGGGATGTGTTCATGTTGCAGGAGTGTGCATTAGCCTATCAAGAGAGGTTCAAAAGCTTTGAAGATAGGTGGGATAAAGGGCCTTCTGTTTGGACAGGGGACAATAACAACAGAGCCTCTGACATGGCCATTCTTTTCAAAGGATGGGCATTCAAATTGAAAAGTATTCAGAGGGTCATAGATGGCAGGTTGCTGTGTGTGGATGTTGAATGGGGGACCATTAACCTGCATCTAATCAATGTGTATTGTCCTACTGACGTGGGAGGAAGGGTGGAGCTACTCAAGGCACTCTCTCCCCTATTGTTATGTAGCACAGACGTGATAGTGGGAGGGGATTTTAATTGTATCTTAGAGCACACAGATAGGCAGTCTAGCTTTCCGATAAAATTGGATTCCAGCTCACTGGCCCTGCAAAACTTAGTTCTAGACTTTAAACTCTCTGACACATATAGATCTATATATCCCACAACAGCAGGATATACATGGTCAGGGAGGAATATCAGTTCCAGAATTGACTATTGCTTTGTCTCGGAGAGAGTGAAAGTTGTTGGGGTCACTCTTCAGCCTGTCTTCTTCTCAGATCATCAGGCTTTAGGGTGTAGAGTGGAACTCCAGGGCGGGACTGTCTTTGGCCCAGGCCTCTGGAAACTCAACACAAAGCTGCTAGAGAACGAGGGGGTAGTATCCCGCTACAAGGAGAAACCATCAAAGTGGCTGTCCTTGCAGTTTCTGTATGGGTCAGTAGGAGAGTGGTGGGAGGAGGTGAAGGTGAAGACAAGGGCCTTTTTCATGGCTGAGGGAAGGAAGCCTGCTGCCAGACGGAGAGGAGTGCTAGCCAGGAAACAGGCAGCTGCAGCGTCTCTACACGATGCTGCACAGTGGCTTCGATGTGCTTGAGGATATCACCCTTTTAAAAAAGGACATCCGGAGCATAGCCGAAGAAAGTAGTCGAGGAGTGCTGTTAAGAAGCAGAGTGCAGTTCTTGGAAGGAAATGAGAAGTGTACTCGCTTCTTTTTCAGGAAAGTGGTAGGCTCCAAGTCTGTCATGGAAAGTGTAGTTGATGAGGAGGGACGAGAGAGAACAGAGCCGAGTGCTATCCTCTCCTGCACCGAGGCCTTCTACTCAAGACTGTACAGCACTACAGAGGTAAAGGATGAAGAAATTCATTTTTTTACCTCAAAGCTAGAAAACGTTTTGAGTGAAGAAGATAGGGAAGTACTTGAGAGGGTTTTGACAGTAGAAGAGCTGAGACAGGCTATGGAGAGCTTACAGAAGGGAAAAACTCCGGGTGCTGACGGGCTCCCTAAAGAATTTTATTGCACCTTTTGGGATCTGCTTCAGGATCCGCTACTGCTCCTATTCGAGGAAAGCTATAAGACAGAATTGCTGCCTGACTCCTTAAGAGAAGGCACTATCTCTCTCTTGTTTAAGAAAGGAGCAAAGAATGACATAAAGAACTGGAGACCCCTCAGCCTGTTAGGCGTGGACACTAAGATCCTGTCCAAAGCCCTTTTCCTGCGCCTACAAAATGTAGTGGCCTCACTGGTAGGGAAAGAACAGACTTGTGGGATAGCAGGACGCCTGATGAGCGACAACCTGGTCTTGTTGAGGGATGTCTGTCTGTACTCAGAGGATCGCTCCCTCCCTCTGTGCATTTTAGGTGTAGACCTAGAAAAGGCCTTTGACCGCCTAAACCGGCAGTACTTAATATCGGTACTTGAGCACATGAAGTTTGGCCCCATCATGAGAAAGTGGATTAACCTGCTGTACACAGGTAGCAACAGCAGAGTAATGGTTAATGGCAATAGATCACGCCCCTTTGAAGTCTGTTCAGGGGTGAGGCAGGGCTGCCCATTATCCCCCTTGTTATTCGTTTTGGCTATGGAGCCCTTAGCCTGTGCCTTGCGCCAGGATCAGGCCATTAATGGGATACCAGTGCCTGGAAGTGGGGGAGGAGAGGTAAACACATCTCTATACATGGATGACGTCACCCTGATCCTCTCTGACAATGCCTCAATTAGCAGAGCTCTGCAGTGCTGTGATCGTTTCTCTTTGGCTTCCTCTGCAAAAATTAACAAATCTAAGAGTGAGATTTTTTATCAGAACTGGAGGGAGCCAAAAGAAGGACATGATCTCAGCCTGCAAGAGAACAGAATTAAGGTGTATTTTGGAGAAGAGATGGGAACAGTAAATTGGCAGAACAAATTGCCAATCTTAAACAAAAAACTGATGCAATGGAAGGACCGAGACCTCACCATGACAGGGAAGGTGCTGGTCATCAAAGCCGAGCTCTTGCCTGTCTTGAATTTTCTGGCTTCTACCTTCCCAATCCCACACCGTGTTGCGGCGGTGCTGAGGAGATTGATGTTTCAATTTCTATGGGGTGGGAAGCAGGAAAGACTCAGAAGAGAAATAATGTACAGGCCGCTACTCTCAGGGGGGAAGTCAGTCCCAGATATTGCTATGAAGCTGCTGTGCATTTTCCTGGCCTCTGTGCTGAGAGGCTTTGCAACAGCGCCTGGAGAGTACCTGGACTTATTTTGCCAGGCTCTGGGTAGGTAGGGAGGTGTTCAGAGTGTGGGGTGTCAGACCCAAGCTGGATGTCACACTCTCTGACACATGCCCTGCAATTTATGGGACAGTTAAAAGTTTTCTAAGATCTCACCCAATTGGCCATATTCCCCTCCGAGATGTCAGCGTCCAAAAACTGGAAGATTTCATTGCACCCCAGAAGAATAGGCAGACCCATGTGAGCATTTTAACATCAGCCCAAACAAGGAAGGTGTGGAAACACTTCTCTAAGTTTCTGTGCAACATTCACAGAGACGTAGCCTGAAATGTCATCCACCAGTGCTTACCGGTGCGAACTTTCTTGTACCGTAGGGCCTCACCCCCAGCCCTCGCTGCGTTTGGGTGGGCTGCGGTGAGGAGGAGACTGTGACCCATCTCCTGTGGTCCTGCTTTTTTGCTAAGACCTTCTGGGCCCAGTTTGAACACTGGTTGCAAGTTCTCTCGCCCCAATTTTCCCTGACCGCTGCTTTCGTTATATACGGCATCTCTCCTGACAAACTTCCTCCTGACGTGTTTGCACGAAAGCAGAAAATCTGTGGGAAATAGAGGGCATAGGACAGTATCTCAAGATGCTTGTGGTTGTGGGGGACTGCGTTCGCACTCTCCCCTGATGTGCTTGGTCCAACATCAGATACAGAAGATTTACGACACCACGAATCATGTGCTTGCTAAAGGGTCCCAGTTTGAAAGGAATCGATGACGCTACTAGTTCTCTGTTTCTTTTACTTATAGGTCCAGAGAAGCAATTCAAGCTGGTTACACTACTCCTTCCGGACATTCATTCCCTTTTCAAAGTGAGTCTTTTTGCTGTAGTTTGCATTATTTAGGATGATTATCGAGATTAGCCTTTATTTGGTCATGGGGGGCCTCGGTACTGTATGCTAATTCTAAAGACAGTTTCACCCGTTTTCTGATTGCTAGGTTCTGTACCAGTACAGACATGTCAAACAGTGAATGGCTGTACCTCTATTGCATCCGTGCTCAATTAATGAAATCAGTAATAAGTGAATATATGTATAGTTATACATAAACAAGTGGTTTATTGACTGATCTTCATTTGCAGATTTAGAGGCAGCTTCGATATTCGTTTTACAAACTTTTTTTTTTATATGTATGAGTCACACACAAAACATCTCAAAAATGAGGCTATAGATCACTTTTCTTGTAAGTGTTAAATGTCCATACTTCAGGGTTTCCTCCCAAAGCCTACGGCACCAATGGCGACCTCTGCTGGCTGAGAGAGCAAGAGCTTACAGCACCTGGTATTCCCAGGTGGTCTCCCATCCAAGTACTAATCAGACCTGACCCTGCTTAGCTTCTAAGATCAGACATGTTCAGGGTGGTGTGGCCATAAGCTAAAGCAATGGCACCTGACACGCTACTTGAAGCTGTTTGGCGGGGGTTCCGTGTCCCCTGAGCGGGATCGTTCATTTGCAATTCTTTGGAAAGGAGCTTCTTTCGAAATCAATGCGTGGCTGGATGTTCACAAATGTGCTCCCTTGTGTTGGCTTGTCCTGCACTGGATAAGGACAAACAGGTATCAGCTTGTTCCCTTCTCCCGCCCCTCTCTGTTTACAGTAGAACCTCCTGTCCTGACTGGAGGACCTCATCCAGCTGTGTCTGAAGAGATGCCAAAGTACCAGCTTGATCCACACCCCGGTACTTCTCTGTGTACAGTAGAGCCTCCTGTCCTGAATAGAGGAGCCCATCCAGCTGCGTCTGGAAAGAAGCCAGGGTATCAGCTTGTTCCCTCCTACCACCCCCCTCTGTGTACAGCAGAGCCTCCTGTCCTGACTTGAGGAGCTCACCCAGCTGTGCCTGGAGAGAAGCCAGGGTATCGGCTTGTTTCCCCCTCCCACCCCTCTCTGTGTACAGAAGAGGTTCCTGTCCTTACTGGAGGAGCTCACACAGCTGTGTCTGGAGAGAAGCCAGGGTATCGGCTTAATCCACACCCCCACCCCTCTCTGTGTACAGTAGAGCCTACTGTCCTGACTGGAGGAACTTAAAAGGCATCCTCTCACGAGGCACCAATAAATGTAGGTGTCTTGTGCATTTACCAGGACAATTATTAATTGTAGCAGTAAGTCACAAAATGATTCTTTGATGGTTATTAGAAGACCAACCCAGCAGGATAACTCAGCAACGCACATACACATGGATACTAATACACGAGAGTACATTTATTATTACATAAAATGTGCATAGATCTTATAGTGAGGGTTAGCAGAATACAAAAGGTATGTATTCAATCACAAAGAGTTACAAACCAAGATGGACATACATTCCATATATCATTCATTTAGACCGTTTTGTAAATGAACTTTGTTACAACTTGTACATTAGATACTCAAAAGCAAGTACATGACTCATAGGAATTAAATTGATATCAACTCAGGTTGAGGTAACAATTGAATTCTCGAGCTGTAATGCAGAATGTTGAATACTCGTCCAATCTGCGGGGGTTCAGATCTCCTGTGGACGCAAAGAAGCAGTGGCAGGCTGTTCGACATGAGAGAAGGAGAAGAGAGATTTCTGCTGCGGTGCGCTGCTGATGCTCTCTGAAGACCGGCTAGTTAGTGTTGGCTGAAACAAAGGAGAGATTGCACACAGAAAAGTGACTACAGATCCGAGCAAGTCGCACTCTTTAGACAGGAAGAAGACCGGTTCGTTCCTGATGTAGCGCTAGTCCTGAATACTGATATTCAGCTGTCCACAGCTCCGACCGTAGTTCACTCGTTGATCAGGTGAGCGTTCGCGGTGGGTTCACGAGGCTTGCTGCTGGGCTAACCTCGGGTGGATCCTTTGGTTATGGGCGGGCAACCTCCGTTCTTGACTCTTAGAACAAGGAAAAGTCCTGACACTCGGACACATTGGCGTTTACGTGACTGTCTGAGCTGAGTCTGAGGATGTCCAGGAGGAGCTGGAGTTTTACCTGGAGGTACTATGGTCGCTCATTGGTTGAAAGCTCCATGGGCATTCGAGAATCATTTTGTGACTTACTGCAACAATTAACAATTGGCCCAGTAAATGCACAAACCCCTACATTTATTGGTGCCTCGTGAGAGGATGCCTACATTTATTGGTGCCCAGTGTGAGGATGAGTAACCATGCACTCATCCTTGGGTGTAAACCACTTGGGATGAGACTCTCCCTTGGAATCTCCCAGACAATGAGGCACCAGAGATGACCATTAATTAGGGTGGTTGATGTGTCTCAGCTTTGGGAATTGTTCCTTATCAGAACACTCTATCAGCTAGAAAAACACCTTAAATGTGAACCAAATGGAATGGCCTCTCTGTGTCCAGCACCACTTGAGACGAGGGAGAGAGAGACTGGCAAAGGAGCAGCAAACTCAAGCTACAACGGTCTCTGTCCTGTGTGAATGCGCTGGTGGACTATTAAGCTACTTGAGTGACTAAAACTCTTCCCACATTGACTACAGCTGAAAGGTCTCTCTCCTGTGTGAATGCGCTGGTGTGACTGTAAGTGGCTTTTCAGACTAAAACTCTTCCCACACTGATTGCAGCTGAACGGTCTCTCTCCTGTGTGAATGCGCTGGTGGGTTTTTAAGCTACTTGACTGACTAAAACTCTTCCCACACTGATTGCAGCTGAACGGTCTCTCTCCTGTGTGAATGCGCTGGTGGGTTTTTAAGTGACTTGACTTACTAAAACTCTTCCCACACTGATTGCAGCTGAACGGTCTCTCTCCTGTGTGAATGCGCTGGTGGGTTTTTAAGTGACTTGACTTACTAAAACTCTTCCCACACTGACTGCAGCTGAACGGTCTCTCTCCTGTGTGAATGCGCTGGTGGGTAATTAAGTTACTTGACTGACTAAAACTCTTCCCACACTCACTGCAGCTGAATGGTCTCTCTCCTGTGTGAATGTGCTGATGTCGTTTTAAGAGGTGCGAGTGACTAAAACTCTTCCCACACTGACTACAGCTGAAAGGTCTCTCTCCTGTGTGAATGCGCTGGTGGGTTTTTAAGTGGCTTGACTGACTAAAACTCTTCCCACACTGACTACAGCTGAACGGTCTCTCTCCTGTGTGAAGGTGCTGATAGGGTTTTGAAATGCTAGACTGACAGAAACGCTGCTTCTCCCTGTGCCATAATGGCAGTTTGTCCACTCCATCTGAGCAAGGCCTTGAGTGATTCTTCTTCATCCCCTGATCGTGCTGGGGTCTCTTATTCTGCAAATGCTCCATGGAATGGCCTTGCTCTGTGTGATGAAACTGAGATTTGTTTTCATCATTATGTCCCTCAGTGTGCTGCACAGCACTGTGAATCATCTGGGGCTCCTTCTCCAGCTCTCTGAGGCTAAAACCGTCCAGTTCATTCAGTTGATCCTCTCTTTGCCCAAGAACAGACATACTCTCCAGTTCATTAAAACTTTCAACGATTTTCTCAGTAACCAGATTATTAAACCTGTGTGTAAAGTCATCAGATACTAAGGGATCATATGATTGTTTGAGACTCTGCAATGACAGTCTCTCCACTTGAACAGAACAAGGCCTAATTATTATCAAGCCCTGTAGGAGCTGCTGTTGCTCCTCCCTGTACTGACTCTTCTCAGTGTGCTGTGACTCAGTACTGTTCTCTTCACCAGGTACATCAGTCTGCTGCTCTGCAGGGTCAATCAACTTGGGCTCCATGTCCTGCTCTGTAAGATTTAAAACATCCAGTTTTTCACTGTGCTCTTGTATAGAGATGCAGCCCAGTTCATTACAGCCTTGTGTAATATTGATTGTGTCCAGATTATTAATATTCTCTGTAAAATCATCACATACTAAGAGCCCAGGTGTCTCACTCTCAGGCTCTGTCTTCATCATGGGCACAGAGTCCAGTGCCTCTTTCCCTTCTGCGGCAGTGACCTCTGTTTCCTGCATCAGCCTGTGCATCTCCACACTGTGCTGCAGTTCAAGAGGAGCCCTTTCCCCAGCTTCAATAAGAGCACTGGCCTCTGAATCTGTAAACACAAGACAAGACCTTTATAAGAATAAACTTTATTTTATAGTTTTATACCTTTAGAGGTGGCTTCTCAAAGCATTTTACAGAATGCCAACAACAAAAAATACACAAACTTAGCATGACGAGAATACACAGTTAGAGGAGACAGTAGACAGTGGTACTAAGTAAAGTAGGAACAGAGGGGTACAGAACAGTTAAATAAAGGCTCTTCTGAAGAAAATGTTTTTGAGTCTGGATTTGGAGTTTAGAGAAGGTGACTCTCTGATATCCTTGGGGAGAGAGTTCCAGAGCTTGGGGCATAAAATTAGAAGGCCCTGTCACCCATACAATGTAGACAGCCTTGGGGGACAGATAGGAGAACAGAATTAGAAGAGCGAAGATTGCAAGGTAGGGAGTAGGGTGATAATATCAGACCAGCATGGAGGTGTCAAGCCAAGCCAAGACAAGACATGGAGAGTCTTATAGGTGAGCAGGAGGATTTTTAAGCCGATATGAAACTTGACAGGAAGCCAGTGCAAGGACTCCGGGATAGGAGTAATGTGATCATTTGTACTAGACCTGGTCAGGATTCTGGCTGCTGAATTTTAGACATACTGCAGTTTGTTCAATGTGGATTTAGAAACCCCAGAGAGTAGAGCGTTACAGTAGTCAATTTGGGAGAAGACAAAAATTTTCAGTCAAAGTTAGTGATAACACAGGGCATAGTCGAGCAATATTTATGAGGTGAATGAAAGATGTTCTGACAACATGCTGCACATGTGGGTCGAACGTCAAATATCATCCCCAAGTTTTTCAATTTAGACTGAAGCTCAAGTACAAGACCATCTACAGATAGGGTTACACATTGGTTGTACAAAGTTGATGGGTGGTGCCAATAAGCATGACTTCAGTCTTGTCACAGTTAAAGGAAGGAAATTTTGAGTCACCCAAGTTTTTATATCGGGGATGCAAATTAATAGAATAGAGACAGCCACATCAGCGTCAGGTTTGGTATGGATGTATGTTTGAGTATCATCAGCATAGTAGTGTTGTAACAGAAAGAATAAGGTTCTGGATCCCGAGATGAAGTAAAACAGATTAGTTTATTGCATGCAAGGAACAATAAAGCCGAAGTCTTGTTTCCCGCAAGAAACAACAAAACCGAAGTATTGTTCCATGTGCCGGTACAAACTTTTAGGTTATATAGTCCTTCCTTGCTGCTTCGGACGTCAATCGGTGTTATGGTAAGGGGGGGGGGGGGGTCATGGTATTTGGCCAGTTAAGAGGTCCTGGCCAAATGGTCAGTTTAAGATTATGCCCCCAGGGGGTTCCTTGCTCGCATCTGGAATCCTTATCAGTTAACCCCCTTTCCTGCCATAAACCCCTGTTGCTTAGAAGTCTAATTTTCAGGCAGAACTGACTTAAGTTATTAACCCTTTTTACATCTTGTCTCTTTCTTCAGTAGTGAAAGCTGAGGCCATGTGATCTTAAAAGCCTTAAACTACACACATGTATACTAGTACACTCACAATCAATTTGGGTTGTTTTAACATAGTGGAATAAGTGGGTATAAGGGCGTGTTCTGATTTAGCTCTGTCAGAAACATAACTACCATGTAAAAAGTAAGTCTACTGTAATAATATCACAATTACATTACATTTACATTAACAGTGCACTGAGAGAGAGAGAGGGGTTAATACAGACACACTGACTGGACACTACAGCACATTAACACTGCACTGAGAGAGGGATTAATACAGACACACTGACTGGACATAACAGTACATTAACACTGCACTGAGAAAGAGGGGTTAATAGATACATACTGACTGGACACTACAGCACATTAACATTGCTCTTAGAGAGAGAGGGGTTAATAGATACATACTGCCTGGACACTACAGTACTTTAACACTGCACTGAGAGAGGGGGGTTAATACTGACACTGACTGGACACTACAGGACATTAACACTGTACTGAGAGAGAGAGGTGAATACAGACACATTGATTGACTGGACACTACAGTACATTAACACTAGACTGAGACAGGGGGCTTATACAGACATGGACAAACTGAAACTTAGATCATATTACCACTGCACGGAGAGAGGGGTTAATACAGACACTGACTGGACACTACAGGACATAAAGTCTGCACTGACAGAGAAGGGTGAATACAGACACATTAACACTGCATTGAGAGAGGGCTTAACACAGGCACTGCGACTGGATAATACAGCACATTAACACTGCAACCAGAGAGAAGGATTAATACAGACACTCTAAGTCTACACTCTAAGCTCTAAGTCCCACACCTGAAGAAGGCTCCACAGCCGAAATGTTGTGTTTTCTTTCTTCTTTTGTTCAGCATGAAATAAACCTATTACTTGTTCCTAAATTAAAAATGGATGACTAGAAGGTGACTATGACAGACACTTGACTAAGACTATGACTAAATCAAAAACTGGAAACTAAATTAACACTGCAAACAAGTACACAGAAAAGTAACACTCAGAATTAACAACTTTTCTAAGCACGCATTACATTTGTTGGTATCATACACCTCTATTGACAGCAACAATCAGCATCGACCAGCAAATTCTTAATAACCACGTCAAGGTTTAAATGTGAAAACAGCATGTTGATTGGTCAAAGCCCAAGCACAGTCCCCAGTGTGCTGTTTATGGTTGAACTCTAGAAGCAGTGAATGGTTTAGAAAGTGAATTCAGAGGGAGACAGTCTGATACAGAACTGTTTAATTACAGAGAGGCTCCCAGGTGGATCAGAAAGAGGTAAGATGGTGATTCAGAAAAAAAAAACCAAAGAGGGGAAAAAAGGCAAAAAGGCACAGAGATAACCAGTGGGAGAAAATGAGATCGGGGATGATTTTCCACTAATTCATTACTTGATATGATAAGAGGGGAAAAGGGTTGTTCTGAATACACTTTACTGAAGATAACGCTAACACGAGTGAGTGACACTTATTAACAACAGCGGATTGAATCATAATAATAAATAAAAAACTTTATTCTATATAGCACCTTTAAAAGGGGCTTTTCAAAGCTCTTTACAGAGGGAAAAAAAGCTACACAGTAGGAGGAGGCAGCAGAATTAGGTACAGTGTTCGGGTACAGTGAGGTTTCAGAAAGGGCAATAAGGAGTTTGATTAAACAGATTGAGATCTAGATTGAGATGCTCATTGAAAAACTGGCCATCTGATAGTCAGATCTGTTTGAGTGGCAGGGTGAGATGGTGAGATTGCTTATGTTGCTCCTTGCAACTGCAGGATACAGGTCGGACCCAGTCTGGACACGACAATAAAAAGGCAAGACCCCCAACAAAAGCAAAGACCCAAACACACAAATGATCTGAACCTGATTCTTTAGAAAGCAGAGAGCATTGATTCTAAAATAACCCACAAATATCAAATTTAGTAAAATAACATTGAGGTGAATTGGTTAGAAACACCTTCTCCTGATTAGTGGGTGGATTCTGAGAATAATCAGATAAATTGCCATTAATCTGGTAACATCAGGGTTAAGCTTTGAAGAGAGATTTAACTGCAGGTAACATTTACAAACATTTACAGGCAGCAAGGCAGTTGATCTCTTCTTTAGGTCTTTGTAGGAGTTATTTAAGAGCTGAATACTAAGCAACACCTTCTTTATAGATTGGGTAACTTGCATGCTGTATGTTTATTGTGTGTGTAGATTAGTGTGTGTATTGTCACTGTTAATAAATATTTGTTAGCCCAGTGTCTTACTTCTGCCTCTTTCTGTGTCAGCACAAAGAACACAAGTGCTTCTCAATCTTATTATTGCTCAGTTATATAGGGGTTATAGTCATTTCGTTTAATTGTTGATTCACCCTCTGGGCCATTTCAGGTTGTTCCTCTAATTTCAAAACCCCCTATTCGTAACAGCTGGTGTCACCAATTTTCTGTGATAAACTGGTATCCCGTCCATGGTGTATCCCACACTGTGCCACTTGCATGCTGGGATAGGCTCCGGCTCTACTGTACCACTGTACTGGGTAGAGCAGTGAATTCAACTGAGAGGAAATGACTGTATCTCTAGAAGACTCATACACCTTCTGCTTTGTGCTTAATCCAAAGAGGTCAGGAAGAGAACAGTGGACCTTGCAGTGCTGGTACTCAACAGTAAGAGCAGACAACACTGGCCAGACATTCAGCACAAAAACACCATGAGAAAAACCCAGGGAACAGAGTTTGTACTTTTAATTCCTTCCAAATCCACAACACTCCTTCTCCTCCAAGATCAATCAACACAGAAGAATCCCCAAACTTCAAACACCCCAATACACTGCACCTCACCAGAGACAATCCAATATTCACTTGCTCCTGCACCTCAAACCCCTGACCGCTGGAAAACATAAGAATGCATACAGCCATCGACTGATCGACCATTTTTATCCTGTTTACAATTTCACGGTTATTTCCAGATTTTATTTGCGTATGTAAATCCTAAATCACTGGAAACACGTTTGGCCAAGAATGTTAAAAATAAGGAAGATGTTCCAAAAATTAAAAAAAAAAAAACGAAACAAGTAAGATACGAACGTTTTTCCGTAATGATTATGTAAATACAGTAGCTCATCATTTTTTTTTATCTGAGTCATTGAATGATATGGAGTCAGTCTAAATTATGTGTTCTAAGCCCCGTTTCTGAAATAAAGATGTTTTCAGCACCATAATTAGAAAACAACAGTTCAGTGCTGTACTGAGAGGGAGAGGGGTTTGTACAGACACACTGACTGGACACTCCAGTACATGAACACTGCACTGAGAGAGAGAGGGGTTCATACAGACACACTGACTGGACACTCCAGTACATGAACACTGCACTGAGAGAGAGGGGGGTTCATACAGACACACTGACTGGACACTCCAGTACATGAACACTGCACAGAGAGAGAGAGAGAGAGAGAGAGAGAGAGAGAGAGAGAGAGGGGGGGGGGGGGGGGTTAATACAGACACACTGACTGGACATTGCAGTATATGAAAACTACACTGAGAGTGAGAAGGGTCAATACAGACAAAGTGACTGACATAATAGTCCAAAGGAGTTAGTACAGACAGACCCTGGTGGACTGGAATGTTTAAACCTATCTATATAAATATAAAATCTAAAGATATAACACAATAATTATAATACAAATACAACATTTGTATTTTCCCGAATGACGTCGGATTGTACACTGATTCGGTGAAAGAATTATATTATAATACAAATACAGTATTATATACCGTGATATATATATATATATCATAATAACGTCGGATTACACACTGATTTAGAGAAACAAATGCTGAATATGAACGAGTTATTTTTATAACCGGCCAACAGTTCAGTTTCCAGTAAAGAATCCCGTTGCTACATCACACAAGACTTTCCGACTTCACTCTGTATCTCTCCACTTTATTCTCACCAGTGAGGAAGTTAAAGATACTGGTTTTAAACACAGACACTCTGACTACATACAAGTCACCACACTGACCAGACAGCTCCAGTTTCGTGTTCAATTCTTCTTTTATTTCTGCAGTGACTTCACAGGGAAGCGGGTGTCCAACACGATCTGTCCCTCCCTGATCTCCTCCTGCTCCCGACTCCTTCTCCCACAGCTGCAATCTCACCTTCAGGCTCTCGTTTTCCTTCTTCAGCTGCGCCATTTCACTCCCGACACTTTCTTCCATACACTGTGTGATTTTAAACACAGACCGTCTCGCCAGAGTCTGGGAGACGCTGCGGAGTTTGTTTTCAATCTCATCCTCAGAGTCAGACATCCTGTTTCGGAACACATGTGAAACTTCATACACGATCGATTTGAGCAAAACCTCCATGAAAGAGCGAAGTTCAGTTTCCAGATTGAACAGTAAAATTGCCATATTTAACCAAAGTTGATCACAAATACAGAGAGATTGCTGTGCTGATACTGAAATGACAAACACTAAAACTCCTACGCCCCTACGGGTCTATATTATTGCAAGGGTTTTAATTCACACCTGAAGCAGGAACTGGCGATCACTCCTACATCCTGCCACATGACGCACTTCATAGTGATTGTTGCTATGCACTTCACGTGAAGGACTTTCAGTATGTTGGATCTTGTTGAATATACAATGAAAAATAATGTAGCACTGTTTACAAATATATGTGCGTAAAATATACACATATATGTACACATACAAATATATATGTTGTATTTTCATATATTTCCAGATCTTTCGCCTGTATTGAAATAAATAACAGTACTTAAACGTGTATTGAAATAAAGAGATCAAACTTTGAATGTAATGGATTCATACAGTATCTAAACAATGTCTGCTAATAGACGGTAATGTGGACAATTCCTGTTGCCAATTGGTTGGATATCTCCAAGACATCCAAGAGATCAGGTATTGAAAATATTTTTTAAACAGAAAATGTGAAATGGAAAGTAGGTCAAAAGCCTTCTGATAACCTAAGTACACCATACTACATGTTCTGTGCATCCATTAGTTTTATGGGCTTTATGGGATTTAATTAATTAGACAAATTATATTTCTGATTACAATAGATAGTTTTATATCTCTATTCATAGTAAAGGTTGGTTTTATTATAATTTATAGTAATCCTTTGTTTCATTTTTTTTTTCAGAAAAAAAGACTGCAATGTTGATGGAATAAGAAAAAAAGGTCCCTAAAAGACTGATTTGAATGAAGCATTTTTTATCCAAATTTAACATTTTGCAGCTCTCTGACAAACCAGCAGCATTCTGACAGACAGAGGAGTTGTAAACTGTCATTGTCTCAGTTGTCCAGAGGAGCAGAGTGACTGAGAGGTCAGAGCTGTTAGCTGGTATTGTCAGTGTGAGAACAGCTCTCCAGCTGTCTCATTGACTTCACACCACCTGAGTGCTGATGCTCTTTCTCTCCTGCTCGTCTCCTCTCCACTACCGTCTTTTGTTCTTTTGTTTGATTTATCAGCTGCCCCTCATACATGAAGGAGGCACCAAAGCCAAAACATTGTGTCTCTTTTCTTTTCACTATGGAATAAACCTTTACCTGCTCCTGTCTCATTCACTCTCTTTCTCACCTTGTCTGCAGTCTCACCTCCTGCTGCTCCATTGTCTGCAGTTTCTGTCCAGAGTTTCACCTCCTGCTGCTCCATTGTCAGAATGAATGATGAGTCACAGGACTGTTCTCACCTGTTAACACCCAGTAACATTTCTGCCCAGGTGGCAATTTAAATACCTGATTCTGTATTTTAATGTGTCTGTTTTGTGTTTAATGTCTTCACCCTGCTCTTTTTTGTAATGAAATTTATGTGCTTGAAGTTGTAAAACTCAAACCTTGGTTTACTATGTGATTTTAACATGATTTCTTGCTGTAATGTTCATCTGCATTTGATATGTTTATATTTCACTATATTTAATCATAATCATATGTACTCATACATAATCCATGTAGATAATGTAAAATAAATCTCATGTCACAGTAAAGGCCCACACAGTGAGAATTCTTGAAGAATAAAATCACACTGCACAACTTTGGGACATCACGTCCAAGTTTAGTGACAGCAACATTAGAGATTTTAAGCTAAGACATTTCAGATCACCTTTTTATTAAAAGTTCAAGCAAAATTGAATAACTTTGCAAGGAACATTTCAAAATCTCAATCAAATCCAGTACAATCCCAATGGATTAATCTGAATTTACTCTCTGCGATCCCGACAAGTTGGGAAACAATTTTATGGTTCTTACGGTAAGAAAAATAGCACGAGACCACACAGATTCTTTAATGCTTACATCATAATGTTATTAGACTAGGACACCAATGTGAATATGTGTTTGGGTTTCGATGAGCTGATTCTTGTTGAAGAATTGGTGATTTAAGATTAAAGAATCAGTAGTGTCGGAAAGCAGGAGCTCTGTTTCTCAGCGATCTTGAAGGCATGTCTATGTAGAGCACAGTGTGAAGATCTGTACTAAAGAACACCAAGTGCTTAATATGACATCTTTTACCATTGCAACTTTTCATCTCAGGTATACTTTTAGAAGGCATAGAAAGAATAGTTGTGTTGACACTCTCATCACACAGCAGAGTGGCGCATCTGACGCGTGCTGGGCCCATAACCCAGAAGTTGATGCAGCAAAACCCTTCTCTTCTATGGACGTTTTATGGAAGACTTAAGCACACCATCGGGTCAATGTAGAATAAGAAAAAAAACATAAACAAAGTCTCTTCGTATAAGTCCCGTTCTAAGTTTCTTGCTTTTGTGAGCAAACTTACCCAGATCTGCAATATTTTAAAATATATGGAATAATTAATTGGAAATAACTAAATTATCGACAATATCCAGTTATATACTTGGACAGACAAAAAAATGATTATGATATTACATATAACCACATACTTCATATCCTACAGATTAACATACTGACCAGAATAATTGAAAAGCTTTGATTCTGAACCCCTGCAGTTAGTGTTAATTAGAAAAACAAGTGCTGAAACCTGAGCATAAATTCAGCTGCTCTCCAGGTTTGTTCCACATGGTTTTTCGTTGCAATTGAGCTCAGAGCTGGAGATGATCTCTAGATAGAACCGTGTTAACTAGTCTGCAGCTGTGTGCTCCTTTCGAAACTTTGTTGCAATTGACTCAATGTGTGGTTCAATAGTTCTCAGGTGCAGTTCACTTACACAGAGGACATGTTTTGGGTTGTAAAACCCAAAACAGTAGCAGCAGTTAGAAGTTTGCTGTGCTTCCAGGATCATTTTCAGCCTTATAAACTGGTTATCACACTGCTGATCACTATATTAAGCAGTTAATAGCCTGGAGCTGTTTAGACTGCTCTTGTCATTTCTTTTAATAAGAAGCACCGAACAATTTTAGAAAGCTTTTCAAGTTCTGACATAAATTTGTTTATTTCTGGCTATCAAATGAGAGACTCCAGAATATTAAAAAGTGCTTCGACCTTTAAGTCGGGGTTTTACAAACTAGGGTACTGAGGGAGTGCCCATACATGCTCTGCAATGGGGAAGAAATCGAAATTCTCATCTGTGCTGTGAAGGAGATTCTCAAATGCTTCCATCATATTGCTTTCATGCTAGGATACAAGTGTGTATAAATGTTTGGTTTTCACTGATTCTTGTTGAAGAATTGGGGATTTACGGTGAAAGAATCAGTATCCTCGGAATGCAGAAGCTTTGTTTCTCAGCAATCGTAAGGATCCCGAAGACAGGTCTATGTAGAGCAGTGTGATGATTTGTATTAAAAAGACAATGTCAGCAATTCAAAGCATGTAGGCAGCATGAATAAAACAATGCAGAGCTCAGTAAAAACAATCTGAAGCCTTAATTCCCTTCATATCCCGAGCAGTGCATTCTGACACGGTGGCTGTGTAGAAGAAAATGAGAAATGCCAAACTTTACCCACCTCATTGCGGTTACTGCTACTCCTGCGTCAGTAGCTTTAAGATTCTCCTGACATCTGATTGTCTTGCATCTAACATTAAGAGGATTTCTCTGCTGGCCACGAGACACGAACTGGCAACTTTCCAGCCACAGGCACAGATCCCTACCCACCACACCACCCCATATACTATGGATGGTACTACTGCGCTGAGCTCACTCTGGTGCAGTTCAGCAATGTGAGAGGAAGGGCAGTAACGCAATGGATAACGCATATCAGAAGATTGTAGGTTCATCTCCTGCTTGACTCGTGTTGGCTCCTCAGTAATAAATGTCCTCTGTGTAAGTGAACTGCACCTGAGAGCTATAGAACCACACATTGGGTCAATTGCAACAAAGTTTCGAAAGGAGCACACAGCTGTGGACTAGTTAACACGGTTCTATCTAGAGATCATCTCCAGCTCTGAGCTCAATTTCAACGAAAAACCATGTGGAACAAACCTGGAGAGCAGCTGAATTTATGCTCAGTTTCAGCACTGTTGTTTTTTCTAATTAACATTAACTGCAGGGATTCAGAATCAAAACTTTTCAATTATTCTGATCAATGTGTTAATATGTAGGTCATAATTGTTATTTTTTCTGTCTCGTTCAAGTATATAACTGGAAATCGATAATTTAATTTAGTTATTTCCAATTCAACAATGTTAAATATTTTAAAATATTGCAGATCTGGGTAAGTTTGCTCTCTAAAGCAGGAAAGATAGAACAGGACTTAACTTCCACATTCAATTTATTGGTGATTCTTTGTTACGCACTGAACCTTTTTATTTTTAGCTTAAACAGAGAAAGCTATAAAGGGTCCTGAATCAAGTGTTCAGAATCATGCGGATCAGAAAATTGTAGATCTGACTCCTGCCTGGCTTGTCAATCAGGCTCCTGTCACGATCGCTAACCCCTCCTCTTAAGGGAGCTCCAGCCCTTCCTCGTTCCTTCCCATTGTCTGCACCTGTTCCCTATTCCCGTTCCCCCTTAAAAGCCAGACGCTGACCTCACTCCTGGCTTCTCATTGATTTCCGTGTCATGAGAGCCCGGGGTCCTGCTGCATCTGGCTCCGTTATGGTTTTAGTTTCCTGGTCCTGATTCCCTGCCCCGCCGGTCCCGACCCGGTTCTGGTTTTAACTACGGATGGATCCCCTGGTCTTGGACTAAACCTCTCGTCTTGGATTCCTCCTCTGGATTTACCCTTGGATTGTTCGCCCTGGATTCACTCCCCCCGGACACTAGCACTGCATGGACACGCCCCCCCTGTCTCCCGACCGACTCCTGCATGATATTTTTCCCCTTGTGTCTTCACTATTCTGGATTGCGTCGTCCGCATAGGGCCCGGAAAGAACTGTTCGTGACAGAATGAGAAGCCAACACCCGGGCCCCGCAGACGGCGTATTGGTACCTGGACTCCATCCTTTTTATTTTTGTTTTGTTTAGGGCTTCGGAGCCGCCCTGGAAAGGAGGGGCATACTGTCACGATCGCTAACCCCTCCTCTTAAGGGAGCTCCAGCCCTTCCTCGTTCCTTCCCATTGTCTGCACCTGTTCCCTATTCCCGTTCCCCCTTAAAAGCCAGACGCTGACCTCACTCCTGGCTTCTCAATGATTTCCGTGTCGTGAGAGCCCGGGGTCCTGCTGCGTCTGGCTCCGTTATGGTTTTAGTTTCCTGGTCCTGATTCCCTGCCCCGCCGGTCCCGACCCGGTTCTGGTTTTAACTACGGATGGATCCCCTGGTCTTGGACTAAACCTCTCGTCTTGGATTCCTCCTCTGGATTTACCCTTGGATTGTTCGCCCTGGATTCACTCCCCCCGGACACTAGCACTGCATGGACACGCCCCCCTGTCTCCTGACCGACTCCTGCATGATATTTTTCCCCTTGTGTCTTCACTATTCTGGATTGCGTCATCCGCATAGGGCCCGGAAAGAACTGTTCGTGACATACGCATGCTGACGCAGCTACTCACCTGATATTTAACATTCCTATAATCACAACTATGAATGTCCACTGTGGGTATTTTTTCCATGATTATTTATTCTGTCATTGAAGCATATTTTACCTCATACCGAAGTGTCATAATCACTGAAAAAATAGAAAATGATAAATCACTATGAATTGCATTTAGCCTGTTCTGATCTAGATATTCTATATACTTTAACATGCCATGTTCACAATGTCAAAACTCAGAAATGCAACAGTGAAGTGTTGTAATTACAAATATACATAGTGTTGGAATATTGAGATGTTTTGGTAATGAGGAAGGAGAGACATGCCATGTTCACAGGGTCATATTTAAAAAAATGGTACAGTACAATTTCTTGTACTTCAGGATTAAGAGAGCCTGTTACATTGTGTCTCACACCTCAGTGTCAGAATTTTGAGATGTTTTTATAACCAGGGGGTAGGTTTATAGCAATAAACAGAAAGTGCCATCACCCTTTGCTCATCCTCGGTTAACTATATATTATCATATGCCATGTTCTAAATGTCCCATTTATATTAAAATTTCTTGTAAAATGCAAGATTTTAAGACTTTTTATGATCAGAAGGCAAGGTTGTGGTAAATATGCAGAAAGTGCCTGTGAACTTATGTTTTGCCTTTGTTTTTTTTACTTATTGTGTTTGTGTTATTGTGAGTTTTGAAAATTGGTTTACAATTTTCTGAAATGTGTTTCACACAAAAATGCTATTTGGATAGTCACAACTTACATATTCCCCTTTACTGAGAATAAGTATAGTAATCCATCCCGATTAGTACTTTTAAAAATTACTGTAGAGAGCCATCTACAGGCGAAAGGCGGCATAACATCACAGCAGCAGCATTTAAGGCAGAAGAAGAAGCTGGCGAATAAGAACCCATCTTCAGCCTCGTTAATGCAATACCATTGGGTGAAGTGGAAAAATATTTCTTGCTCTGAATCCTAACATTTTTATAGGAGGTGTTCTAGTACTTCTTGCCTCAGATAAAACTGCCAATACATCACTTATTTCTACTCCATCAATAGCAGCAGTGTTATCGGTACTGAGTCCTAAATGTATGTCCTGTCATCATATAAAATGTTGAAAGTTTCAACTGCATTCAACTGATCAAATTTCTCTTCGATGACTGTTATAATGTTATCCAAAATACATCCAAAACAAATTTGCACTGTTTTTTTTATCCAGAAGAGCATCATGAGACTCAAAACATACCTGTTTTTTCTTCTTTCCAGGAGGAAGGATTGTTCAGATGCAAGCATTGGTCCAAAATCAATGTGCTCTCCTATCGCTGTTGCTTCTTTAAATCCTTCATTTGAACGTCAATATTGAGGGATGATATCATACACATTTTGGTTTTCTTTTAAAGCAATTTTCTTAAAATATGAGCCTCTGTTATAGTTGTCTTGGAAGTTTCGCAAGGTATAATAGACCCCCTTGTGCCCTCAGCTAAAATATGATCAAATACAACAAAATTAATTTACACAGAACAGCATTTATGGTTGCATGTATATTAAAATTAAGATAAATATACAAAAGTATTAAAAAAAACAAATGTACAGTCCTAACATAATCATGCTGTCCAACTGTCTTTTTTGCTTGTCAAGTTCTCCAACAAATCTGTGTCGTAATTTTAAATATTCTAACTAAGGGTGCAACAAGAGCATACATGAATTCTTCTGCCAGCCGTTTGAAGATCAAAGTCCATGGCTGAATATGATGTCCTTGAATGTTGGTCATTATTGGCCATTCCCAGTGATATTGACTTATGTACTTCATTGTTTAACAAAAACATTCACATTTCCTGCAAATATCAAGTGGGTTAAGGTTTTGCTAAGAAATCCAAATAAGTAGAGATGAGGTTTACATTGCAATAATGAGAAGTGTATTTCTGGGAGGGCTCAAACCACTAACCTTTCAATTAACAGAGACTCATGTGTGTCCCTTTTCTCCATTTGCAAGCCTGCAATATACAAGGCAAGATTTGTATTTCATCATACACAAGCTGTATGAATTTCATGAAAAGAAAGTTGTTCCAGAAAGAAAATGAAAACTTGCATTAAACAAAATCAAGCTGCACGTAATCATCCATAGTGATACATTTTGTAAGACAAGACAGGAAGAAAGGCACTGCTGGGATTTGAACTCAGGATCTTTTGTTTAAAAGGAAAGCATGGTAACCAAATCAGCAAAAGTGCATCAACACCATGTCTGACTCAGTGATTGCAGCTGACTGTCGCTGGAGGACAGTTCATTGTGAACAAGTCAGCCTACATAACAAGGGGGAAGAGACTGACCTCTGTGATGCAGTATCGACAAATACTAACCTTCTGTCCAACTGTTCTCTGCTGCATTCTGGATTAGCAGGTAAATATTGGTTTCCATGAATGTGTAGGGTTTTGTGTATTTACTGGGACAATTATTAATTGTAGTAGTAAGTCACAAAATGATTCTTTGATGGCTATTAGAAAACCGACCTTGCGGGATAACTCAGCAACGCACACACACAGATGCTAATACACTTATTAATACGTAAAATGTGCATATAAACATAACAGATCTTAAGAGTGTGGGTTAGCAGAATACAAAAGGTATATATTAAATCATGAAGAGTTCCAAACCAAGAGGGACATACATTCAGTATACCATTCTTTTAGACTGTTTCGTAAATGAACTGGGATTACAACTTCTACACTAGATACTCAAAAGCAAGTACATCACTCATAGGTATTAGATTGATATCAATGGTGGTTGAGGTAACAATTGAATTCTCGAGCTGTAATGCAGAATGTTTAATACTCATCCAATCTATGTGGATTCAGATCTCCCGCGGACACAAAGAAGCAGTGGCAGGCTGTTACTGTGTCCAATCGGCACTCTCTGGCTCGGTGCCAGGCAGTGGCCAGTGCGGCTGGCGAGAAGGAGAAGAGGGAGAAATTCCTGCTGAGATGCGCTGCTGATGCTCTTTGAAGACCGGCTAGTTAATGTTGGTTGAAACTAGCAGAGCTTGTGCATATGGAAAGTGACTGAGGGTCCAAGCAAGTCACACTCTTTAGATGGGAAGAAGACCAGTTCTGAATCCTGAGATTCAGCTGTCGACTGTTCCGACCATAGTTCACTCATTGATCAGCCGAGCTTTGGCGGTGGAGTACCGGCGGTTCATGAGGCTTGCTGCTGGGCTAACCTCGGGCCGATCCTTTTGTTATGTGCGGGCAACCTCCGTTCTCGACTCTTAGAACAAAGTAAAGTCCCGGCACTCGGACACACTGGCCATCACGTGATTGTCCGAGCTGAGTCTGAGAACGTCCTGGAGGGGCCTCTTCTGGGCGTTGTGTTTTATCTGGAGGAACTACGGTAGTTCATTGGTTTTAAGTTCCACGGGCATTCAAGACCCACGTTGGGTTACCCTGCCCTACCAGTTCCTGATTGCCTGATTGAGGTGGAGGATGAGTAACAATGCACTTTGACCTTAGGGTTGTAAACCTTGGGATGAGCCCCATAGAATCTCCCAGACAGTAAGGCGCCAGAGATGACCATTTATTAGGGTGCCTGGTGAATCTCAGCCTTGGGAGCTGTTCCTTATCAGGAAACTCTATCAGCTAGAAAAACACCTTAAATGTGAACTAGATGGAATGGCCTCTCTGTATCCAGCTCCACTGAGATGAGGGAGAGAGGGACTGGCAAGGGAGCAGCAAACTTAATTCCCGTATTTTAAATAAGCCTTGCCGCTACAGAAGTGTCCTTAGAAGAAAAACATCTTCTATGATAGTGGTACAGTCCATCCCGCCCCTCCTATAGCCTTTCAAAGAGAAAAAAAATTGAAAACAAAGTATGTCTATGTGTGGTAATCAACCAAGTCTTACAAACATTCTAAACCCTTCCACCTCCTTTCATTGCAAATGATTTGTACATGTTAGAAGGTTAATTTTGGCTTCTGATATTATGTTGGATTAAGAGTCCTGGAATCTTTGTAGAAGGACAAAGATGAAAGAAAGGGCAGTGTAATCATGGCCAAGAGAAGGCAAATGTTGGACTATCTGCTTGGATTGAATGGAGCAAAACGTAGGCAACTCCTTGAGCAGAACCTGCTTCATCCTTCAGACTGGGGTTTCTGAAGATCTGTACATTTGAACTTTCAAAGTGACTAAAGTAAAGGAGTCTTCCCTTTTTACCACATAATTCCCACAGATCAACACTAACAGAGAGTCTAATTCCAGCCAGGATTCAATCACTGTCTCTCAGGCATCCCAGCAGTGGATTTCATGACTTCAGAAAGCCATCTTCACCAGTGGAGAACTCAATGCTCTGAGGTTTACTGGCAGAGTCTCACACTGGGTAATGTTAGATGTTGATAAATAATGTCCTATGGAATTCTACTATTGATAAATCCTACCATGGAACTGTGATGTGTCCTGAAAAAAATCTACTATGATAGTGGTACAGTCCAGCACAGCCTTTAAAATAGAAAAGAAAACCGGACAGCAACAAAGTAAGTCTGTGGTGTAATCAACTAGGTCTTGCAAACATACTTAACCTCTTCCAGCTACCAACATTACAAATGCTGTTTACACATTAGATGGTTATTTTTGGCTTCTGATATTATGGTGGAAAAAGAGCCCTGGAATCTTCGTAGAAGGACAAAAGACGGAAAGAAAGGGCAGTGTAACCATGGCCAAGAGAAGGGAAATGTTGGAGAGATCTCATTCACTTTTTATCATTGTTTTTCCAGCCCAACAAAGATCAACATATATGAGCAGGCGTCCTGTGTCAAATCCAATCTGCCTTCCTTACAAGCATACAGGAATGTCAGTGAATTAAATATTGACATATGAAAATACACAAAAATATGCAATCACAAATATCCAGTTTGAGCAAATATAAGACAATAACAAAGTACCACAAACTACCAGGCATCTAGTACATTACCAGTTCAGGTGGGGAGCTGCGTCAGCATGTGTAGGCTTCAAAGGAACAAGTAATAGCTCTATTCCATGCTTAAAAGAGAAGAAAGAAAACACAACATTTCAGCCGTGGAGCCCTCACACCTGAAGAAGGCTCAACAGCTGAAACGTTGTGTTTTCTTTCCTCTCTTTTCATATAGTGTCATTAGCCTTTTAACAGTTCCTGTCAAAATAAAATAGAAATGGATAACATTCTAGAGAGAGTTTGAAATACCAAGGTACAATTTAAACCATATTTCTTCCACTACAACCACAATATTTTGGAGAGATTGTTGAACCTCACTGTTCTGACATGTCCGTTAGCCTCCGTCCTGCTTCAGCAATGAATGTGGCGGGGCACATTCTGAGGGAGATGAGGTCAATCAGGTGGCAGGAAAACCACGCTATGCTTTTTTTTTGAAATCCTGAAAAGGACAGAGGGGCCATCTATATGTGTGCAGCTGGATATGTAATTGCAGTTGGCGTAGCAAATTCTGCTGAAGCCCCACTGCCTGGTGTGGACAGTAGCTGTGCATGTTGCAGCAGAATTGTGCATGCGAGATCAAGGGGGCATGTCATGTGTTAGAACACTTCACTCCCTTCAGTAGCGCATGATTCCCTGAGTTCTTTAGATAACCTGTGGACCGATCTTTCATGATGAAGAATTCCTTAAGAAGAATAGATCTCGGCCCACCATCCCAATGCCTCCATCTCACAACAACAACCTCCCACTGCCCTTAGTCTGCAAGGCAGTCCTTTCAAGTGTGATGACGATGCCCGGACCTTCGTTGCCTATTGTACGAGCTGAACTTTTGTGCTCATCAATTCAACGCTCTTTCCATCAACTCATCTTGTCTTTTGACGCTTCGTGTTTTGCGCTCCTTTGCCTATCGGCATATCGGGTGACTGCAAACACTGAAGTTTTTGCTTATGGAGTGTGGAACATTGTTTTGAAGTGATGGCTGTTCTGTCATGTTGACGCTGAGTGAATCTTTCTTTGGCAACATGGGCAGGCTGACAGCAGTGCGAGCGAAAGTAATGGCAAATTTCTTGACTTATTTCTGAATGTGAATGTTCTTTAGAAAAGGGATGTGGCGTTGCTTTTCCCCTTGGAAAGGTCACACATTCCAGACGTGGTTATGAGCGAACAGTTGCCGCAAGTGTTTGAAAAGAGCAAGAGAGGAAGCAGCCCTGCCCCGTGTGAGGATCAAACTCAGGACCTTCAGATGATGAGACTGACGCACTACCATTTACGCCAACAAGCCCAGCTGCAGTACATACACCGGAAAGTTTGCCTCACATGGATTTCAGTCGCCCGTTCCCTAATCTTTATACGCCCTCTGCTGGATGTTGCATTTGCCTTTTGATCTCACCGATACTTTTTTGGTCTGTTTCTGTTGCGAGTCCGTCTTTCAGATCTCACCTAGCACAAGTCTCTCTGGCTGAAGTGGCCTCTCTGCTTCAGCATCGTGCCCTCACTCAGCCATTAAAAACGTCACTCGGACTTCTGACATGCTGACATGAAATGTCAAGAGAGAGTGGCGGAGACGCTTAAGGCAGAGAGAAGATGAAAAGGGGGCGTGGCTGCGAAACGCCTGACAGCTGCACGACGCTCTCCACGCAAGGCGTGACCACAGGCTAAAGGACACCTTTCGGCACATCAAGCTCTAAGCACACACCTGGAGGATGCGGGAATTGATCCCGCTACCTCTTGCATGCAAAGCGAGCACTGTACCATGCAAGCTAACCCCCCTCATGGGGGTTATGCCTCGGCGTCACCTAGTGCCACTTGTTCCCCTCTTACCGGGCACAGTTCACTGCCCTTCGTCTGCAAGGCAGTCGTGTAATTGCGGCTTTCTTGACTTATTGATGAAAGTCTGACTGGACAAGCGAATGACGCCTCTCCCCTGTCCTCAAGCTCGCTGACAGATTGAAATGGAAAGTGCTGCCATGGCTCATTGGTTTAGGGGTATGATTCTTGCTTAGGGTGCGGGAGGTCCCAGGTTCAACTCCCAGATGAGCCCTTGTGTGCTCTTTTTGTCCTCGTACACAAGACTGGGAACTGATATCCACATCACCTTGCAGCGTCTGCTTATGGCAAACGATGGAATGTGACTAATGACTGAACGAGCCTGGTGAATACTCATCACGTGGCACAATGAGAGCGTGCAGTCAGCTGTCTGAGGCGGCAACCTCATTGCTCGTTCAAAAGAACACGTACTGAAAACTCATCACCACTATGTCGTAAATGAGCACTGCGATCGCTTGTTGTCATGCGTCCTAACTTGGGAAATGCAGAAGCAAAAGTTGCCCTCTCTCAGCCACCGAAACGTGTGCGGCTCGCCTTGCACGCTCTGCGCCTCGCATATTTATGGAGCTGTCTGCTCTTCTTTCTGTTGAAGTACGCAAGTTACGGGGCGTACTGCAGACTATGATGTGCTCACTGACCGCTTTCAAGATTTGAAAACTATGAGCTTGATGGCTCAAGTCGAACGGATGTGGTTGTTACGCAATCGATGATCAAACGCACGTATTCTAACGATTCGTGAGAGTATGTTCTAAAGGTCCCTGGATCGATCCCGGGTTTTGGCATTTTGTTTCATCGCTCCCTTTGTTCCTCTCTCCATCGCCCCCTGCCTAAAATGACACGTCCCTTTCTCAGCCCGAAACGCAATCGATACACCAGCAGCAACCCTTACAGGTTTCCGTAGTGTAGTGGTTATCACGTGCGCCTAACATCCGAAAGGTCCCAGGTTCGAGACCGGGTGAAAACAGCCTCTTCTTGCACGCTCCTGCACTTCACAGATGTCTTGAGCCACCGGTCATTTGTTCCCTATGTGTTTCCGGTGCCTTCATGCACCAAACGCACGTTCCTTCTGTACCTGGAGCCAATCATTTGCAATTGGGGCTGTGCTGACAGACCAAGACGAACTGTTGGCTCAAAAGCAGCGCAACACCTGCAAGAACAACAGAAAGATTAGCATCCAGCGGGGGCCTCTTAGTGAGCCCAAGATCTCATCAAGAATTGACTCCAGCAACAGGGCTGGGCGCATTGTTCCATACTATGACCACTCTCGGTGTAAACAGGTCCCTCCTGGTCTCTGCTTGAAATGCACTTTCCTGTTTGCTTTGGTGTAATTGGCTTCCCCTGCATGGGTGAATGTGAAGAAGATCCTTTGTAAGTCATTGAAGAAAATAGAGAAGAGGTCGGAGTGGCTTCTGTTGTTCATCAACGATCCAGTCAGGCAGTACTCCTCTGTAAAGCGCAGTTTGTTCACATCGATTGGCTTTTTTTGCCTTCATTCGTGCATGTAGTAAAAGCAGATGCCCCTATTCTGCAGTGACCCGGATTCAAAACGAGGTTGTTGCCACAACGCAAAATACTGACCACTATACGATCATGGCGAGTTACCGAGACACACACGGCTCCACCCTTTTCCACCCCTGAATAGCATTGGCGAGTTGAATAGCATTCAATTCACATCGAATAGCATTGGCCCCTGAATAGCATTCACTTTGTCGTTTTTATAACATTTTTTTTACCACGCTCGAATATTGTTTTGTCCATATCTTTGCAATAGAAGCACAGAACACCGTCAAACCAAATGCATTTTAAAGACCACGACTTGTGGATATTTCTACAGCCTTTACATCAAACTATCAGTGAGCTAATTATCTTTTTTTAAACCTCCGGTTTTTCATCGATGCGTAATTACGCACGAACTGGAACCCGGGGGACCGCTGTGTGCACACGTTCACAAAGCGAGAAATACTGTTCAATACGGCTTCATGCGAAAAACCCGTATATGACCATAGGAAGCAGAACAGCGCGGTCTCCAATTACCCAGACTGTAAGCACGGGAATAAAGCTTTGTTTGATTTCTGAAACCCTTCCTTTACGCCCTGTTTTCATTCAGGTAAGGGTCAACTATATTCACAATACTACTGACAGCAGGAAGATTAAAATATTCTTTACTCAGCAGCTTATTAAAAACAGCTCCCATGATGTTCAAACTGACTTTTTACACAGAACACTGACACAGCTTTGTGTTCTGAATCACTTTTTCTCGTGCTTTTATTTAATGTGGCACAATGCACTGGGATAGGGGTATTCTGTTCACAAACCAATAGCATTTAAACCACAGCACCCACAATGCTGCAAGTAAGTGTTTTGCACACTAAGCAGGTCCTCTGACTTTTCCCAGCTTTGTTTTGGGCTGTGGAACCTTTCTTTATTTTTTAAATGATTTTCTGAAGATAACACTACAGGTAATACACTGGGATAGGTGGGTCTTCTTCGTGGCTCAATAGCATTTCAAGTACAACAGCCACACTGCTGAAACCAAGTGTTTTACACACCAGGCAGGGCCCCTAACCTTAGACAACCTTGCTGTGGCTGTGGCCCCTTTCTTTATTTTTTATGATTTTTTCAAAATGGCACCATTAGACAGGCGATAGGGCGGTGCTATTTACAAGTCAATAGATGTGGAGCACAGCGACAAGAACAACATTGAACTTTTTCTATAAGTGAAGGAAAATTCAAAAGAGCATGAAAAGAATGGATCGTATAAAATATCCATGGTAGAACTCGAGAAAAAAACTATACAAGGTATAATAGTCGCCGTGCATCCTCAGCTAAAATGTTTTAAAAAGTACGACAAAAGTACAATATGCTTAACAACATTTATGGTTATATCTATATCAAAATGAATGTAAATATACCAAGATATTAAAATACAATTTTAAAGTCCTAACCTAATAATGCTTGTGAAGTTTTCCAATAAATCCGAACTGTAATTTTGAAATATTATTGCTGAGAATGCAAAGAGAGTACAAATATCAAATTCAATGAGTGAAAATACAAAAGTAGTTCACTAAACTGAGTTTCTTCCCTGAAATGATTTGCTTGCGAAACACTAAGCAGCTTTGAATGGATCGCGGGAATCAAATATACAGATGGGTTCAGAGTGTGCTTTCCAACTTTTGAGTAACATTTTTCGTTGATAGGAGGGAGTTGTCTTCACAATCTGGGTTAAATAAAAAGGAGTGACGTCAGTACAAAACAGCTTTCCTTCTTGGGGAACAATGGTTGTGCTCCATATTTCTAAATATTTTGGTTTCAAGATCTCAATTTAGTGAGATAAAAAAAAGCCAGCTGGCTAAATGGTCTTTCAACTAATCGCCCGTGCAGGGATCAAACCCCAGTTGCTGGTACGAGTAGCATAAGGCTCTGCAACATGCAGATGAGGAACTAATCTCTGCTTCTTCATTATATACACAGTGAGCTATATTTGCGAGCCTACTGCCCCCTACGGGCTCTGTATTTCATTGCGGTACAAGACTGGTCGTGGAGACTTCTCGGTCTCTATGAAAGTGATACACTCCGTAAAATTTCCGGACATTTATTTAATCACCAACAGCGGCTGAGATCGAGTTTTTTTTTTCATTCTGTACTGCGATTTCTGAAGGTTACCCTGTGAAAATACGAGTTTTGACGAGAAGGGATGGACATATGTGGTCAGCAGGCTTGGGGAATTGGACCTTATGGTGAAGGGTGAGGGCTCAGCAGCAGCAGAACCTGATCAGTATCGGTTGACTCCGATATTTACCTTAGTGTCGGTATATTAAGATGTATTGGTAACGAGGAAGGAGTGACAAAGCAAATTGGCAGAATCTCTGCTATTTTGTTGACTATAAATCCCCACATGCTGTGTTCAGAGGGTCATTATTAAAAAAAAACGTAACAGTAAAATCTCTTGTACTTCACAATTATGAGTGCCTGTTACATTGTGTCTCACACCTCAGTGTCAGAATTGTGAGACGATTTTGTAATCAGCAGAAATTGCATTCACCTTTTCCCAATGCATTCTCACATGCCATTTTCTCACATGCCATGTTCAGAGGGTCATATTTTTAAAATGGTACAGTAAAATGTCCTGAAGTTCAGGATTTTGATAGTCTTTTCCATTGTCTCTCACACATCTGTGTCAGAATTTTTAGACATTTTTATAACCAGGAGGTAGGTTCACAGCAATAAGCAGAAAGTGCGATCACGCCCTGCTCATCCTCAGTTAACCATATATTCTCATATGCCATGTTCTAAATGTCCCATTTAAAACTGCTATATTAAAATTTCTTGCAAAATGCAAGAGTTTGAGACTTTTTATGATCAGAAGCCAAGGTCGTGGAAAATATCCAGAAAGTGCCAGTGAACTTCTGTTTTGCCTTTGTCTTTTTTACTCGTTGTATAACATGCCAGATTGTTTTATTGTGAGTTGTGTTTCTGAAATGTGTTTCATACAAAAATGCAATTTGGACAGTCTCTACTTACATATTCCCCTTTACTGAGGATATGTTCAGTAATACATCCGGATAAGTATTTTTAAAAATGACTGTAGAGAGCCATCTACAGGCGAAAGGCGGCATAACATCACAACAGCAGCATTTAAGATGGAACGAAAAACGCGAAGAAGCCAACTTCAGCCTCGTTAATGCAATAACATTAGGTGAGGTGAGGTAAAAAATAAAAGCAAATTTTATGCTTCAAATTAAATTAATTTTATTTATTATGAATGTGCCTGAAATTTTTCAGTACTTTAGAGGGTTCTGCCATTTTAGATGTTATGCTGTTCCTGTCTGATTTGTCAAATGTGTCATTTAAATCTCTCGTCATTTCTATATCAGTCTGAAGGCCTTGAAGTAAAGATTGCAATTCATCCAAAAATACAATTCATCCCAAAAAAGTTTCCCACTGGTGATACATACAAGGAAATGAATGTACATTTTCCCCCAAAATCAACAAATTTAAAATCAAATAAATCCCTCATCTGCAGGTGGAGAGAATAATGTCAGAATAAATACAGGTTTAAAAGTCAGGAGCATTGATAGTCCTATTTTAAAATGACACTAAAATGCTCACAATATATTAAAAAGCTCTATTAAATAATGAAAAAATTAAAACAAGGTAAAAAGAAATAATACACAGTTATATAGCTCAGGAATTATCAATGGGAAGTTACAATGGGTTGATATGATTTAAAAAATAAAATGTTTGAAAAAAATCTGTAAAACTACAATATGCTAAAAATGGCATGAATACTTAAAACAGGTGTGTAAAATTAAAAAAAAATAAAACAAGTTAAAATAAATACTAAATGGGTTTAAAATTCAGGAAAGTGATTGGTCAGATGCTTACGATGAGTGTTGCTGGTGTTTCGTGTGATTTACTTAAATGAAAAAAATATTCAATTTAAAAACGGCAAGAGCTCGTATGAAAAAAAAGTTCTTAAGTATCTTTGTTGTAACAGCTGCGCCAGAACTAGTGTATTCATATACATCAGAAAAGTAGCTGAACGTGACTGGTTTATATTCAGTTATGTGCATTGGGGACGAAAAGGAGACTTACATGGATTTTATTAGGTTTTAGGAATCAGAAAATTTATTTGTATATGTTTATGCCTACGAGCAGAAATAACTTCCTGCTTTCAGCGCTTTTATTGTTTCTGCTTGTAACCTCGAACAGAGAAACCCAGTACTGACTCACAGAAACGCCCCAGAGTTTCTGTGTTTCTAGGATTTAAGAGGGATGTACTGTATGAAGACAGTAAAGGGAGTTTGATGAGTCTGGAGGGAGGAGATACGCATTCCGCACGGGGAGCGCAGAACAACGAGTTTCACCTGCAGCTCGCTAAGTCCTGTCCTATATAACTGCTGAGCCTGGGACACACTGAGTCTCTAACCAGTGTTGGAGATGTAAAGGGTTAAACCCAGAAGTCGGGAGTGGAGTTTTTGTATAAGTGTAAGATTAAGGGAATAGGGTTTCGGGGGCTTTGGTGCACAGAAGAGGTTTCGGTTTAGGTTTAGTTTGCTTTTGACACATTTGTAACGGCCATGGCGGCCTGTAGAGTCGGCATGCGCCGTTACTTTTGCGCACGTTTGGTGTATAAGGGTGGTGAGGTTTCGGCTCACTCAGGTGATATTTCACGGTTGGACTTCTCAAGGAAGGTGTTACAGAAAGGATTAAGGCATTAGATGTCAAATGCCTAATCACTTTGCTGAAGGGAATTGGTTTTGACATTAGTTTCAATCGGCAAAGTTACTGGAACAATTTTGGATGAAAATAGAGGAGAAAAAAAGATGTGGGCCTGATTAGAATGTTTGAATGGCAGAAGCTGATGGATCTTTCTAATGTGGTGTGAGCCTGGTCAGTACCTGGATGGGAGACCTCCTGGGAAAAACCAAGGTTGCTGCTGGAAGAGGTGTTAGTGGGGCCAGCAGGGGGCGCTCACCCTGTGGTCTGTGTGGGTCCTAATGCCCCAGTATAGTGACGGGGACACTATACTGTAAACAAGCGCCGTCCTTCGGATGAGATGTAAAACCGAGGTCCTGACTCTCTGTGGTCATTAAAAATCCCACGGCGTTTCTTGAAAAGAGTAGGGGTATAACCCCGGCATCCTGACCAAATTTCCCATTGGCCCTTACCAATCATGGCCTCCTAATAATCCCCCTCTATGAATTGGCTACATTACTCTGCTCTCCTCCCCACTGATAGCTGATGTGTGGTGAGCGTTCTGGTGCACTATGGCTGCCAACGCATCATCCAGGTGGATGCTGCACATTGGTGGTGGTGGAGGGGAGTCCCCATTACCTGTAAAGCGCTTTGAGTGGAGTGTCCAGAAAGCGCTATATAAGTGTAAGCAATTATTATTAATTAATAGGACTGTGATTGTTTGCATGTTTAATGAGATGGTGATGAAGGAAGATGTTGTGACATGGTTGTCTAAGTATTGTTTAGTGAAAGGTGAGCTTCAGAAAGTCTTGGATGATGATGGCATCTGGAACTGTGCATGGAGAGTACCTGTTTCATTGCATGAAGACAAAAAATGGTTATGGTGGATTTAAACACATTCCTTCTTTGATTGGATTAGGTGAAAATAGAGGCCTTGTGTTCTACCAAGGGCAGCCAAAACCGTGCAGGGGATGTGGGGAGATGGGTCACTTTGTGGATGCCTGTACAAAGGTGGTGTGTGGTAAGTGCAAGGAAATTGGACATGCATATACTGAATGTACAAGCGTGAGGAAATGTAATCTCTGTGAGTGTGAAGGTCATGTGTTTAAAGACTGTCCAAATTCCTTTGCAAATAGAACAAAACTGGGAAGACCAATGCTCTTCCAATAGCCTGCCACCTGTGGAGACTGAAAGTGCTCAAATGAAATGTACAGAACAGAGGGTGCAGTCTAAAAGAGACATTGGATTTAGAAAATGATTGAACTCAGAGCAGAAGAGTGAGGGAAGATCATTTTCCAAGTCCTCAGGTAGGTTCTCCCATGGGTTTAGATGTCTCCAATATATGTGATCTTACTGACCAAGCTTTAGAACCAAAGACTCAAGGAGGGCAGGTGGTGAAATATCCTATGGATTGTGGGGTTGGTAGAGGAGGAGACAATTAAAGCAAAAGGGGGGGGGGGGGGGCTGTATAGTAGGTGTCACCTACTGAATGATTGTAGCCAGAGCTTTTAGTCTCCCCTGGTCCTACTTTAAGTATGGCTCTTAATATTGTGTCAATAAATGTGAGAAGCATTCGCTCTAAGTTAAGGGCAAGGACTATACTATCATTTGTGAGGAAGGTAAATGCTGATATTGTGTTGTTACAGGAGTGGGGGTTACCCTTTAAAAACTGCTATAAGGATACGGAAGAACTGTGGACATTGGGCCCATCAATCTGGAGTGGGTCCAAAGAAAATAAATCTGATGGTATAGCTGTTCTAATTAAAAATAAGATGATAGAGGTACGTCAACACCTTGTAATGAAACCAGGGAGAGCACTGGTGGTGTATCTGGGTTTCATGAATGTCTAATTTAAACTCTTAAATATATATTGTCTGAGTTGCTCACATGACAGATATGTCCTAATTCAGGAACTGAGTAAATTGATTGGGATGGGATTTGAATTCTCTTTTAGAAAGAGAAGGCAGAATGAGGGGCTAGAGACGGGTCCAATTTGATAAATCATCAATATTATTGCAAACATTATGTAAAGATTTTAAACTGAAAGATGGCTTCAAACTTCATAGTCAGGGGAGGGCAGGTTTCACATGGCACTAGTCTCATGGGACCCAAGCCTCACACATTTTGTTTTGATACGTGATTTTACTTGCAAGACCACAGGCCTAACTATCTATTCCAACAGCTGTTACTGTGGGGAAGGGTGTGTGGAAGCTCGATATTTTGCTTTTGGAAGGTGAGGAAGTGACGCAGAGGTTCAGGGAAAGATATAAGGAATGGCAGTCTTTGTATGACCTGTTTGGCACAAGAGCACAGTGGCTGACCCTGCGCTCTGACCCCCAGCTTCTCTCCCTGTCTGTGTGTCTCATGGAGTTAGAAAGGAGTTACAAGCTGGACAAACTTCCAAATCTGTAACATCATTTCAAGGGTGTATGATAGATCATTCACAAGATCAAATGGCTGTTTATTATTGTAAGATTGTAGTTCACTACTGTTCTTTTGACTCTTGAGCTTGCATTATACAGCCGTTGAGTGCATTTTGAATCTAAGAGATATCCAACTGATTCAACCTGTCTGATGAATGTCTGATGAATGTTAAATGGGTTGTGACTTTTGGCAAAGTTTTTTGCAATATTATTTGTTTCATGAATACCATTCATCTCTAAAACAATAAAACAACTTAAAACAACTTTCCTGTCCCCTGAACATATGTTTTACATTGCTTGATCCCATTGGGTGCAACCTTTCCATTGTACTCATAATGTGTTTGCATTAGGAGTGTGTTAAATAAGCAGAAAAGAGCCCTTTTCTTCAACTGCTTCTGATCTTATACAGTGGTCAGAATCTGTCATCCAAAAGCTGATGAGTGGGGGGGGGGGGGGAATTAGTACAGATGCACAATCCATAAAAAAACATTAAAGAGCATAAGGGTTTTCATCACATGGACTTGTTTGACTGTTGAGGATTAATGTTTTGGTGGCAGATCAATTAAAGGACAATAACCAGAAACATTGGTTCTCACACTGAACGCATTCTCCTTCAATCTTTTTTAACAACAGGTGAGTGGAGTTGCCATGGGCACCAGAATGGGACCCAGCTATGCCAATCTCTTTGTTGGCTGGGTAGAAGAATGCTTATTCGCTTCCTACACTGGCTATGTCCCTGACCTCTACAAGTGATATATTGATGACTGCGTCGGTGCCGCCATATGCTCCGACGATCAGCTTAAGTGCTTCCTGCACCATTTCACCAACTTCCACCCGTCCCTCAAATATACGGTTAACATATATTCCACTACTCTTCCGATCTAGACATCAACTACCCCAGACTCTCCACTTCAGTTTATTGCAAACCCATGGATTCACACAGCTATCTCTTGTATAACTAATTTCACCCCAAACATACTAAAAACTCTCTCCCTTTTTCACAGTTCCTTCGGCTACAATGACTATGCAGGGACGACATTGACTTTGAGAACCAAGCCCTCAAAATGTACTCCCTTTTGATCAACAGAGGATACCCCAGCAATGTTATTGACGGGGCCCTTGTCCGAGCCAAAAACACCCCTCGGACCATCAACCGAATCAGGAACTCCTGCAGTAACAACCGCATTCCTTTGGTACCACCCTAACACACTTCCTATCCCCAGGACTGTAAACGACAACTTTTCCATCCTACACGATGATCCCTCCATTGGGGCCCTCTTTTCTGACCGCCCCATCATCTCATATCGCTGATCACCTAATCTGCGCAACCTTCTTGTTCACAGCTCCCTTGACCACCCTCAGCAACCATCCACACCAGCTACTTTCCCTTGCAACAGAGCTCACTGTATCACATGCAAGTACACATCCAACACCACACTCATTCAAGGCCCCTCAGGACAATTCTGGATCACCCAGATGGCATCTTGTACCTCCAGCAACCTTATTTACTGTATCTCTTGTAGTAAATACCCAGTTTCTCTCTACATTGGAGAAACATGAAGGAGACTTGGAGACCGCTTCAGAGAACATGTCAGGGCTGTGAAGATTAAAGATCTCTCCAAGCCCATTGTTTCTCATTTCACCTCTGATGGCCACGACCACTACAATCTCTCCATCTGTTTTCTCAAAAATGGTTTTCTAAACTCATACATTAGAAAGACTACCGAAACCAAACTTATCCTGCAGCTAGGATCACACCTCCCCCTTCTCTAAACGACAGACTGTTCTACTAAATTTTCTCCATTCATTGGTAGTTTCATTTCACACCTCTCAACACCTATTCTGACTTCACATCTCTTGATCGGCCTCTCTTTCTGTCCCCTGCTCCTCCCTCTCACCACTCCTCCCTCCCAGCCTTTGTTCTCCCACTATATTACCTTTGCCTACTGCCTTGTCTCTCTCACACCTGAAGAAGGCTCCACGGCTGAAACGTTTTCTCTCTTTTTTTCAGCATGGAATAAATCTATTACTTGATCCTTAACAACCGGAAACACTATCTTCGGTCTTTCCAGAGCTGTAAGTAGTCATTCCAAGTTTATTAACTTGTCTCTGTTTTGTATGTACTCTTCAATAGCCACTGATGTTATTTACAACAGCTATTTTTAAAAATAAATTTGCATTTTTTTGGACTTTTTAAAGAATTGGCACATTAGGTGGAGCGGTGGCTCTGTGGCTAAGGATCTGCAACTGTGCCTGGAAGGTTGCTGGTTTACATCCCACGGTCGGCAGAGGAGTCCTACTCCGTTGGGCTTCTGAACAAGGCCCTTAACCCCAACTGCTCCAGGGGTGCCGTATAAATGGCTGACCCTGCGCTCTGACCCCCAGCTTCACTCCCTGTCTGTGTGTTCATGGAGAGCAAGCTGAGGTATGCAAAATAGGAATTCCTAATGCAAGAAATTGTATATGGTCAATACAGTGATCATATCTTATTGGCAAATGGTAATCTCCAAGGAACACGTAATAGGTTTATTCCATGCTGAAAAAAGAAGAAAGAAAACACAATGTTTTGACCATGGAGCCTTCTTCAGTTATGATTTGATTTTTTACAATCATACCCACACAAACTTTGCAGTTTTTAAAAATCTTGCACACACAACCCAGATATGTTGACTTTTTTTAAATTTGGGGGTAAGTTTAAGAAACACATAGTTCTTTTCTAGTTTTGTTTACGTGGTGACTATCAGGAATCCTCAGTGAAAAGGTATGCAGATCCTGTGCAGATGCAGGAGCCAGTAGTTATTGAGACAGTCAAACAATCCAGAACGTCAGGTGAGGTCCAAGGTCGAGAGGCAAAAGGGAGTTCAGTAACCAGTAAGCGAGATTCAGAGTAAACGCAAGGTAGAGCTCTCAAAGAGAAGACTCAATACCGAGCAGCGGGAAGCGGGTTTGGATGGTTAAAAAAGTGCTGCAGAGCGTGTGCTGATGGATTAACACATGTTATTATTAACCCGCTGCTGGTACTGGTTAGTTCTTTTGTGAGTTGATCCCCGGTGGTTGTGACAGTGACAGAATGCTGTTTTGTGATTGATGCTATATCAAAATATAGGGCCCGTAAAATTAAGCACAGAAATAAAAACATTTAATGGACTTGTACATCTGTCGCACTCCTACACTATTAACATCCAGTGGGAGTTGAATTTCACTTATGTTTCCACTTCATTCAGCTGTGTTTCCTATTTTACAGATTGTTGGCAATGCCACATGTTAAAGAAGGACAGAGGTGTAGGAGGCCAGAAGTGTGGTCAAGGGTTGGAGGAGTAGGGAATGTGATCAAAGAATTTCTGAAGTTTTCTAAGATAGAAAAAAGAAATTAGGTGGCATGACAATATGTGGTCAACACTGTCAAACAGAGTCCTTGGAGAGGATTGCTCCAGCAACAGGAAATGGTTATCAGTGATTTGGCATGAAGATAGATAAAAAGTAAGAACCCAAGTGCTTAGTGCGCAGAAGGGGGTGAGTATTGGTAGGGATTCCAAACCAGATGACAGTACACAATCTATAGTCAATATTTCAAGTCAATGTGAGGGATGTAGTTTGGAAGGCGACACAGAGCTCAGAAGTTCATTAGAAGATATGCTAATATGCACAGGCAGCACAGACAGTGGTGACATGTTAGAGGGAGACAAAATCTGTGTAGAATCAGAAAAAAGCCTGAAGAACACAGTGAATATTCCCAGGGGGCAAGCTCGTCTGGGACATCACCTCAGGATAAAAGGGGATTAAGAAAGATTATGTCTGTGCCTAAAACTTTCAAAGTATGTCTAAAGGCTGAACAATGGAGAAAATTACCACTTCTTAAAGGTACATCTAAACTAAGATAACCATGGACCCATATCTTATATAGCAAGTTCAGGAAGATAAATCCTTGCTGTCAATAGCCTTCAAATACCAATACATCAGGAAAGAGAATTCTAATGATTAAAGCAGTCTGTACTTTCAGTTCCTACCTTCAGTACCTTTTACATTACAGTTCCTGTAATGTAAAATACATAATAACAACAAGACACAAACCAATGGGCAATGATGACATCACAATTGATGTTGTAGGAGTAGGGCAAATACAACACAGTGAAAGGGAAACAAAATTTCGACAGGCACGCCAGCCTTATCGTTGAAAGATTGCCCGTGCCCTCACAAAAGGAATCAGCAATGTATACTACAGGCAGCTGAGCAGAACTCCGCTTGCTGAAATTGCAGCAGGCAATTTATCTAAGGCTCACAAGCAAGTATTAAACACTTCAGCATTTACTATTCGAATACCACACTATGTCAAAACACTGCCGCTTCTTAAGTTAATAAGTAAGGGTTTTTGAACACGCATTGTGTTGTTAATGCTTATATTAAAAAAGCATAAATTCAGATAATGTAATTTGGACTGAACAAAGTAGTCCAGCCCCTTTACAACATTACATACCACTGATTAAAGCTTAAAACTACAGAAGCAGGAGTAACAATAATGGCAACAACATGTTTGGAGTTCGGCATTTCATTTATTCTGCAGAAACATCGTACCGGAATGAACTGCCCGAGATAAAAGAGTAATTGCGGCTTCAGATCGTTTTTACAGAGCATTGCGTTGTTCTGTTCATGCTGACTACACGCTTTAAATTTGTCATTTACTGCAAGCGTTGCTTTTCCAGGTTTTTCTGAAATTCTTCGCATTTGAGCCAGCACTAAAATATTTCGTTCCCGTCGCTGAATACATCGTGGAAACGGTATTTGCAACGGAATGCTGTCACACATGAAACCTCTTTGTTATTCGGTTCTGAAGTTTGAAAATGAAAATAAAACGGGGGTCACTTCATAGGCTTGAAAGAAGTCCAAGCAGCATAAAAACCCGCGTATTCTCACAAATTGCATTGTGCTGCACCTTTCTTCTGCTGCTTTTATAAATCAGCCTTAAACATTTGAATACATACAGGTACCTTACTGCTACTAATCACATTCACGTGTTTACAAAGCTTTTTTCTGTCCGTTATGTTCTTGCGAAGCAGTTTCTCCGTTTTCCTCGTACTGTGATTGTCAAGCGAACACAAGAAGACTGAAACAGTGTAAAGGCAGGTAAAAAAGACAGGGTAAAACGCCTAATTGTCGGGAGTGGGATTTGAACCCCTGCCTCTATTTGGAGAGCGAAACAAAGCTTAAAAGACACGAAACTGGGAATTTGCTGTTTTAAACTGCTTGACTATCCTGAAAAAATGTGTGCTGATTGCACCAGTCGTATGCGATTTTCCGTAACTTTAGAACAATTGATACGAATGGACGAACACAATTTGTGGCGTTAAGCATGACATGGAAAACGGTACCGGAGCATTCGGGTCCGGACTACCAGACTCAGAAACAGTTTTTACCCCCGCACTATCAAACTATTAAACTCCCAGCCTCTCTCACTCTCTCCTCACCTCTCACCTAGGATCTGAACCTCACAGTGCCTTCTTTCTTACCAAAAACCCAAACACACATTGAAAATCTACCTCTACCATACATGTCAAAAGCTCACTCCCCATCATTTCTATCCCTTTATTTCATTCTTTTGATGCATGTTTTTGCACATAACCTGTTACCTTTTTGTTGTTTTGCACACTGCCTGTTGTTGTTTTTTGCACATCGGCTGTTGTCTCTTTCTTTTGTTATACAATTGTATTGTTGTTGTGTTTTTTTCTTTGTACTACTTATGTCCGAGAGCTAGCTAAATACCATTTCGTTATTCCATATACCTGCGTATGAGTATAATGACTATAAACTTGAACTTGAACTTTTAACTTGAATTTGAACTTGAACTTGACATAGTCTTGCAGGCAGTATATTATTTTATCGTTTACTCGTATAAAAAAACATGGTCTTCTCGTTCCTAAGTCAGATTTTTAGTGCTTTCGAACGTTACTTCCAACCTGGACTGACAGCTCACCCGATCTGTTTGTGATCAGACCATGGAGTCGGGGACTGTACCAAGCGTAGGTTCCTTCCCAATGCTGAGGCGATCATTTGGAAGATGGGTGTGAAGAGAGACAAGCTTTGTCGACTAAAAAACAAGGCAGGATAAGCATGAATACTAATCACTGGCGACAGTTATGCTCTCTTACTATTGAGACTCCTACATTTTTTTTGAAGACTTTGAAACTAAAGGTAAGCGGAGACAAACGAAACAGGTGCGGGTGGGGATTGAACCCACGATCTTCGGTTTACGAAAACGACGCCTTACCACTTGGCCACCGCGCCTTCAAATAAACAGGAGAATAATATTGTTCAAATTATTTTTTTCTGAACCTGGTTTACATCGCCTGGAGGCAGCAACAACGATAAAAGGGATACTTAACAAGGAGATGCGCTGTAGCAGTGCGACTCCAACAGATGCTCCTGAAGAGACTGGAGGTTTAAGCCAGCTCCTTAGAGCGCTCGGCCGTGTTACTCTCAACAGCGGCTCTTCAGCTCTTGTTGTTTGACCTAGTGGTTTTATAACGCGTGGAAACGACCGCAACTTCATTTTCTGAGATGCTTTCTCTCATGTGGTGAAATCTCGACCTCTTTGGCATCTCTGGCTATAGTTTTTCCTGTAGAGCACCTCTGCTTATAGTGCCCTTGAAGTCATTTTATTTTTACAGGAAGACGCATTCCCTAACGATCTCTCCTGTTTTAGAAATGCTTCATAAGGCATGTTTGATTCAATGGACAAACAGTACAAACTAATTGTACAATGCAGATCTATGCGGCATTTGTACTGGATTTGACTGGGATTCTGAAATACTTCTTGAAAAGGTCTTCAGATTTTCTTGAACCTATAATAAAAACACAGACCCGAAACTCCCTAGCTTCCAATCTCTTGCTGTCCTTAAACTCGGACGTGATGTTCTGCAGACGTGCAGTGTCCCTTTACTCTCGTTGTTTTCAAAACGACCTCCGTTGTCGGGCGCAGTTAAAGTGGAACTGGCCTGACCGCACAGGAAAGTACAGAATGATAAAATGTTTCTACGGCTCAAAATGTCCCTTTAGACCCTCGTCATGTCTCTGTGAGGAACGGGTAGGTAGAGAGGTTTAACAGATGCTCACGATGTTTCACACGGGGTGTTACCTGTTGTAGTGTTTCAAAAGATGTGTTAGCGGACCACAGATTATCTTGAAAAGATTTGGGTTTGCACTGGCTGGGATTCAAACCTGACTCAATTATTTGGAAGGTGCCTGTACCACCAACGCACTTCCGAGAAGCACCTACAAATTATCACAATCCTCTCTCTCACCTGCAAAGTTATGGAGACACAGACGTCCAATGAAAGCTCAAGGCTCAAATCCTTTGTTGTGATATCATTTTAATTAATATTAGCTTTGATAAGGTGTCATTTTTGCCACTTAAAGGTAAAGTCTGCTCCTTTTCTCCTGGTATAGAAAGAACGTGTTCCATCTTTGTTTAAAAACACCACTAAAAGTAAATTATTCAGCTCTACCGCCTGTGAGCATTGACAAGACATCTCAAAAGGACATATTAAATAAGAACACGATCCTTCCTGTTACCATTCCTGTGGTTGGGGCGTTGTTTCACCCTTTTGCGTTAAATCATCAGTACTGCTGTTTTTCTATGGATAGTTTAATCAAGAGCACTTAAAAGATGCAAAAAGCTTTCAAATAAAATAGAATTGAAAGACAGTCGAGTAAGGAGGTAGAAAAAAAGCACTCCCCCGTCTGGGAATCAACCACCGTCGCCCATGTAACTGGATACAAAAATAACAGATTAATTTGTGCCCAGTCTCTTGAAGCTTCGATGCGATTATTTTTCCTTCCTTATTTCTTCATTCCTATGAATTTACTCTGTAGTAGAAGAAACGCGAAAGTGGGAAACTGCAGGCATTCTTCGTGAGTGGTGTGATCAGTGAGCATTTGCACATCTCTAAGTCTGTTCCATAAACTTTATCATCGGGGATGTAGCTCAGTGGTAGAGCGCATGCTTCGCATGTATGAGGTCTCGGGTTCAATCCCTGGTATCTCCAGGTGCTTTTATATTAGAGTACTCGCATCCCAATCTTCTGTTGAGTGAGAACTCTTTGCTCGTGTTCAGAGAGAGCCAGGTTTACACAATTAAATGCAGTTTACACAATTAAACTCGACGTGCTGCAGGGTTGCGCTGCTATTTTAAATGTACCTCTTTAAGTTCTGTTAAATCCTAAATTATTTGAACTAATAATTTAGTTTAAAGTCAGGAAATCCAGAGATTGCTTCACACTTGTCGTGGCTGTTGCAGAAAACACCTGTTGAATCTCACCCGGGATTTCTTGATTGATCATTCAGCGAGCGAATCCTCCTTCTGAACTCAGCACTAAACTGAAAGCTTCACGAACTCCTCACTCCGTGTCCTGTACTGCTCTCGTGTAGATGTGAAGCACAGCCGTAAACACACCTTGAACTTTTTCCGTTTGTTAAGGAAAATGCAAAAGAGCATGACAAGTATTGATCGTATAAAATATCCATGGCACAACTCGAGAAAGTACTGAAGGACTACACATCGACTTTTGATTATTACAAGAGATTCAAGAAACACAATCGTCCGCACCTGGGTTTGGATCCTGAACGCTAGAGTTAAAAGAACATAAGCGACGGATATGACCTATAAACTCTCTTAATTGTCTTATAGTTTATGAAATAAAACAATTTCTAAATGAATTCTGTTGATAGACGATTTATTGAATTTTAACAAAATCACAATTACAACCTTTTTCGGTTAAACTGTTATTCACATGCTCTAACGTAAATAAACGTTAGTGTCTTCCGGTGTGTGAGTCAATTTCTCCAAAACAATATTTGTTAGTCTGGCGGGAGGCTGTGCAAGGTGTTAAGAAATAGAATTTCTAAAAGACAGGCTCCCTAAGCTTAACATCAAGGTTGTTTTCTCTACAGAAATGCTCTTTAAATTTCAGCACTGTTGCAACTCCCTTTATAAAGGGTGTGCACACGTATACAACCAAGGCATTGAAAGTTTTTTTTTTAATTATTGTTCCAAAAAATGTTCCATTTGTTTTCTTTTTAATGTTGTTGATTAAAAGATTTTATTAAATGTGAAAAAAATCTGAATGTGAAAAAAGGTCAAAATGCTATTGAAAAAAATCAGTAATGTGAGGAAAGATGGACTGTGGGAGCCCCTTAACTACCCATGTCATGCTGTATTTCTCACTCATTCTACTGGGAATGGTACACGTGACTTGCGAGGATCCCGACAGTGTTGCCTTTCTTTCAGAGCCTGGATAGCTCAGTCGGTAGAGCATCAGACTTCTAATCTGAGGGCCCAGGGTTCAAGTCCCTGTTCGGGCTGATGTGCTATTCTTAAATCTATTGTGAATGTCATTCTAAATAGTCTTTTATCTTTCACTCTTCTAGCTGTACTGTGGTTATTTTAAATGTCCATTACTTGTATTTACAGTAGTGTATTTAGTGTTTCATTTCACAAACCGAAAATGTTCAAGTAGATCTTGTCACTCTACTCCACGTCATTATCTAAATTAAATCACAGTAGAGTACAGGACACGCAGTGAGAGGCTCACACAGTGAGTACTCTTGAATACGACAAGAGGAAAGGCACACTGCACATCTGCAGAACATCACGTCCGAGTTTACAGTGACAGCAGAGGTTGGAAGCGAAGTAGTTTTTTATTACTCGCTCGCTGAACGATCTCTCAAGAAACCTCGGTTGAGATTTAACGGGTGTCTAATAATCACGTTTAAAAAGGTGACGATGTTTTTTTTTAACTAGGTAGCCTTAATGGCATCGCGGTGTGAGTAGATCTTAAAGCAGCTGCAGACAGAGTACCCGTAATGGCAACACGTTTCTGCTTTGAGTTCGGCTTTTCTTATTTCTTCTGCAGAACCAGTGGTATCGGAATATACTGATCCGCATAAGAAGCGCTTTCGGGTTCTGATCATTTTTATTGAGCGCTGCTCTAAACTTTACATTTGCTCGGGTTTTCGTTTTCCCGTTTTCCCCATGAAAAAAAGACATATCCCTAATTACATGATTTCACTTTTTTTCTTATCAACGAGTAGAAAGAAATAAAATATATACTTCATTATAAGTGCCACGGGCAAGATGGCGTTGCGTTCAGGTCGCAGTTACCCCTGGAGACGTTTGTTAAAATCTCACTTCTAATAAAGAGGTCTTTCTCGTTAGAGTAGAAACGATAGAAGCCTTAAGCGGGGGAAAAAATCACAACATCTCGCATTTCACGTGTTTAATGTTAACTGTCTCAGTGGTTGCTTTGGTGATTGATGGCTCTTCTCCCTCGCAGGGTGACGGCAAACGTCTTCAGGGAGGGAGTCTCCCACGCACGGCTTGTCTTTATCAAGAGCTGAGACAACAGAAACAGACTTCCAACTGACATTAATTACTTCTTGAGCGTTTATGACCGTCTTTAAAAGTTGAGAGCAGGTGAAAAAGTCTTTGGAAATGAGGAAATGACTGCCGACAGCAAACAGAGCTGACGCTCAGCTGCAGACAAGCGCTCCTCGTTAGTACAGTATAGTGCTGAGTACCCCCGCTTGTTGCGCGGGAGACTGGGGTACGTTTCTGTGACAGGGCGCTGGTTTAATTTTTTAACAACCTGACTTCACTTAAAAAGTGTGTACTGTGTACTACGTTTCGGACTAGTTAGTGCGGTAGAATATGGAGATCATCTCCAGCTTTGAGCTCAACTGCAACAAGAAGTCATGCTAAATGTAGTTTAGTGAGTAGACATCGCGAGACAACAGAACGAGAGTAGAAAGCAGGAATATAAGGTGTAAGGGCATGATCTGTGTAGTTAACAAAATAGTTAAAATAATATTAAAACGTCTCTTTATTAAGATACACAACATTTATGGCGACGAGAGATGAGTGCTTGACGGACTCAAAGCGAGCAGAACACTGCAGATTTTAGTTCTCTTGCTGGTAGAAACGAACTTTTGGGTTTTTCACCGGGGTAAAGTTAGCTCGAAGTTTGAAAACGATTTTGGCACGCCTGTAGCGCTTTCACGAAATCTCCCAGTGTATTACCTGTAGTGTTATCTTCAGAAACTCATTACAAAATAAAGAAAGGAGCCACAGCCACAGTAAGGTTGTACGAGGTTCTGGGGCCTGTCTGGTGTGTAAAACACTTGGTTTCAGCAGAGTGGGTGCTGTATTTGAAATGCTATTGAGCCATGAAGACGACCCACCTGTCCCAGTGTATTACCTGTAGTGTTATCTTCAGAAACTCATTACAAAATAAAGAAAGGAGCCACAGCCACAGCAAGGTTATATAAAGTTAGGGGGCCTGTCTGGTGTGTAAAACACTTGGTTTCAACAGTGTGGGTGCTGTATTTGAAATGCTATTGAGCCATGAAGATGACCCACCTATCCCAGTGTATTACCTGTAGTGTTATCTTCAGAAAATCCTAAAAAATATAAAGAAAGGTTCCACAACCCAAAACAAAGCTGGGAAAAGTCAGAGGACCTGCTTAGTGTGCAAAACACTTGCTGCATTGTGGGTGCTGTGGTTTAAATGCTATTGGTTTGTGAACAGAATACCCCTATCCCAGTGCATTGTGCCATATTAAATAAAAGCATGAGATAAAGAGATTCAGAATGCAAAGCTGTGTCAGTGTTCTGTGTAAAAAATCGGTTTGAACATCATGGGAGCTGTTTTTAATAAGCTGCTGAGAAAAGAATATTTTAATCTTCCTGCTGTCAGTAGTATTGTGAATATAGTTGACCCTTACCTGAATGAAAACAGGGCGTAAAGGAAGGGTTTCAGAAATCAAACAAAGCTTTATTCCCGTGCTTACAGTCTGGGTAATGGGAGACTGCGCTGTTCTGCTTCCTATGGTCATATACGGGTTTTTCGCATGAAGCCGTATTGAACAGTATTTCTCGCATTGTGAACGTGTGCACACAGCGGTCACCCGGGTTCCAGTTCGTGCGTAATTACGCATCGATGAAAAACCGGAGGTTTAAAAAAAGATAATTAGCTCACTGATAGTTTGATGTAAAGGCTGTGGAAATATCCACAAGTCGTGGTCTTTAAAATGCATTTGGTTTGACGGCGTTCTGTGCTTCCATTGCGAAGATATGGACAAAAGAATATTCGTGCATGGTCAAAAAAATGTCATAAAATCGAAAAAGTAAAGGCTGAGAAAGCATCCACAATGTATTTTATACACAAAACAAGCATTCTCGCAACTCTAAGAGGTTTCGTGAAAGCGCTACAGGCGTGCCAAAATCGTTTTCGAACTTCGAGCTAACTTTACCCCGGTTTGTAACCATGGCAAAAAACAAATGGGCTATTTGAGTATTTACTTTTTTTTTCCAACAGCCTAAACATTCATTCAGATCTGTGCATGTGATGTCATACATTTTACTGCCCTTGTGTGTTTAACCCTTGTCGAACGGGTTGTAAAAGTATCTTCCCTGAGTGCTGGCTCACTGAAAAAAAGGCTACAGGAGCTCCGTAAATAAGTTGTTGTGTGTGTGCTGCCCAAGAACTTTCTCTTGGTTATTGCCTCACGAACCCCACGTTCGCTACAGCGCATCGTGGAGCAAAACAGACTGGCTGTGATAAATTAGCCAACAGTTTGATACGTTTGCCTATTTGATAGTTGTAGTGTTTGAGCGAAAAGGATTAAGCAAAGAGACCGAAAACTTACCGTTATCACAAGAAAGTGGAGCATGACTATTTTTTGTACTTTCGCATTCAAATCTGCAATGCTAGCGCCTACGCGAAAAAGGAAAATATAGAACCACATTTATAAATTGCACACAAAACGTATGATGTAGACTTTCCTGCTAAAAGTCAGTGACAGAAAAGAAAAGTTTAAATAAATTAAATTACAAATTCAACTAGCAGCAGTCGGGTTTCACGAGGTCTAGTACGAGCTTACTGCCTCCTACGGGCTCTGTATTTGTTAGCGGTACAAGACCGGCCGTGGAGAAATGAAGTGAGGAGGGTGTGTACGTTAAAAGGCTCGTAGCGTCCCTGGAAGGGCTCAAACCACCACCCTTTTGGTTAACAACTGAGCCACATAGACGCATGTACAGCTTAACACTTCTAGGTCTCAGTGAAAGTGATACACTCCGTAAAATTTCCAGAGATTCATTTATTTTAAAAGGAAAATCACCAACAGCGGCCGAGATCTACTGGAGTTTTTTCATTCTATACTGCGATTTCTGAAGGGTACCCTGTGAAAATACGAGTTTTGACGAGAAGGGATGGACATATAAGGTCAAAAGGCTTGGGGAATTGAACTTTAAGGTGAAGACTGCGGGTTCAGTAGCAGCAGAACCTGATCAGTATCAGTTGACTCCGATATACTTTGAAAATGAACTTGGGGATTTAGAGTCAGACGTGCTACCGTTGCACCATGGGGTACTTAATTTAAAAAAATAGAAAAAACAATCAGTGTTCCTGGATCTGTAATTGAGAACAACACCTGCACAAGAGCTGCGCAGGAAGAATAAAATGTGGTAAGAAGAGACTCTCTTCGGAAGAGCTGCACACTTCACATGAGATTTTTTTTTGTGAAGCTGATTTGTCTCCTTTGGGGAATTCAAAGGCACGGACAGCCGTGACTTCGTGGCGCAACGGTAGCGCGTCTGACTCCAGATCAGAAGGCTGCGTGTTCAAATCACGTCGAGGTCAGCTGTTACTTTTTCAGGTTCTGCTGGTCCTGAACACGGAATTCACACCATGCAGTTGAGTTCTATCTGTACACCACATAGATAATCTAAACAAAATAGAGCAGTACAGGACACGCAGTGTAGCGCTCACAGAGGCTTACAGTCTCCAGCATTGGAGTGAAGAGGGAAAAAAGAAGAGAAAAGGCACAGTTCACATCTGCTTAACATCACGTCCAACTTTAGAGACAGCTACATCAGATAATGGAATCCCGGAAGTTTCAGATAACTTTTTTTAATACAGGTTCAAGCAAACCTGAAAGTTAATGAGTTTCCGGACACTTTTGTTTTATTAAAAAGTGCCTGAAGCCTGAAAATGTAATTTAATAAAAAAAAAAAACCGTTATTGGACATTAGCAGGTGCTTTTTGTAACGATTTGCTATTTCATGCTGGAAAACAAAGGAAACAGACCCAACGTTTGCTTTCAGGTGCGGTTCATTACATAATATACATCTATTACTGAGGAGCTTGAATAAAATTTACACGAGCCAGGTAGAAGTCGAACCTACAATCTTATGATCCGAAATCAGACGCGTTGTTTATTAAACCGCTGGGATTTCACATACCCTGAATTTCCCCATAGTGTGCTCAGCGTCGCTACTAGTAATGCACCACTCCGTCTAAAATTTCAAAGTGAGAAACATGTGTTTTCTGATTTTTTATGAGTTTTAAAATATAATCTCTTTAAATCAGACAAGGGGTTTATGTTTTGCACTGAAATTCCGATTGACTGAGAATTCAAAGAAAGACTGTTTTCTTTCACAACACCGTATAATTATCACATCCACCAGACTCTCCAACCTCTCCAGACCTTGCTGGTTGAGCAATTGCTCCGATAAATTAGGTCACGTATCATGTTAAATCATTTCTTCTCAACACAACATTTCCTGGTGCACGTTTTCTCTATGAAAAAAAAGACATTTTTCCCTTGCACGATTTCTCGTTTTTTTATCAAAGCTACAGAAATAAAAAAGAAGTGTCGCAAAAGAACTCTGTCGCCCTTGGGAGATATCAAACGCATTGGACATGAGAATGCCAGATAGAAGCCAGTTCTCTTCGTTTCTCAGTGTCGGGGCTGCTATGTAAAAGAGGCAAGTTGCTCTGAGCGCAGGTTCAGCGCTTACTGAACGCAGATGTCTCAGAGCGGTGTGTCCAAGCGGCTGTAAAAGGGGATAGTTGTCCTGTCACCGTAGCCTAGTTGGTTAAAGCGCTTCTCTATTAAACAAAAGAACCGGGATTCAAATCCCAGCCGTGTCTTTCTTCCTATCTTGTAGTACAGAACGTATCATTACGGGCAATCACAAAGGGCTTGATTTCGTTAAATGCATGTATTCATTTCCTTTCTGGAAAACTTGTTTTTGATTAAATTCACACAGCTTGCGAAAAATGAAATTCAATTCTTGGTTATCAGTGCAGAAGAAATATTACCGTCTGGCAAAATAAACGGTAAGAGAGTTTTGTTTAACCCAAAACTTGGCGCAATCGGTTAGCGCATTTGGCTTTTAACTGAAAGGTTGGTGGTTCGAGTCCACCCAGGGATGGGATTCTTCTGCAGTATAAACGTTGTCTTAAGTCAATTGCATTTCTCAGCGAAACCATAACCATTTTAATATATGCAGGAAATGCGAGTGTTTAACACGTGTCAGGGTCACCGGGAAATGTCCAATAATGCCCAACATTGCAACTCCCCAGAAAAAAATATCGTCGAATCTTCATTTATACTCCAGTTGAATCCTCTGCTGAAATATTTTAAAAATACAATGCAGGTTTGTTTGATAACTTGACAAGCATTGTTACGATAGCACTGTGCAGTTGGATTTTGATATTTTGACATATTTACCTTAATTTTAAACATACATACTATACAGTCTATTGTAATTTTAAAATATGTTAGCTGAGGATGTAAAGGGGTGAAAGGGAAAGGTCAGAAGGTATAGTAAAAACAAGGTTAGGATTGGTGGTAGGGGTGTTGATGGTTTTTCTCTGTAGAGGATGATTGAGTTTTTTATCCTTCTCTGAAGTGAGAAATTGGAAGAGTTGGGAGTTGAGGGATCTGATGAGGTTAGTTATAAAAGGAAGTTGATGTGGAGCTGTTAGCCGTAAAACTTCCTAAAGTCTTTAAACTGCAGTAAGCAAAGATAAAGGAAATTATCTTTGCTTACAGCCCTGTCTTTCTCACACCTGAAGAAGGCTCCACGGCCAACACGTTATGTTTCCTTTCTTCTCTTTTCAGCATGGAATAATCCTTTACTTTTTCCTATGCAGCCTACGCATGCTGACACAGCTACCCACCTGATATATAACATTCCTATAATCACAACTATGAATGTCCACTGTGGGTATTTTTTCCATTATTATTTATTTTGGCATTGAAGCATATTTTATGTAATACTGAAGTGTCATAATCACTGAAAAACATATTTTTTCATTTAGAAAGAATTAAAAAAATATAAATCACTATGAATTACATTTAACCTGTTCTGATCTAGGTTTTCTATATACTTTAACATGCCATGTTCAGAATGTCACAACGCAGAAATGCAACAGTGAAGTTTTGTAAATTACAAATGTTCGTGATGAGTGATTTTGTCTCTCTTACCTTAGTGTCAGAATACTAAGATGTTTTGGTAACGAGGAAGGAGGGAAAAAGTAATTCAGCAGAAGGGGTGCTATTTTGTTGACTATAAATCCTCACATGCCATGTTCAGAGGGTCATATTAAAAAAATGGTACAGTAAATTTTCTTATGCTTCATGATTTTCATAATTTGTTACATTCTGTCTCACACCTTTGTGTCAGAATTCTGAGATGTTTTTTTCTAAACAGGGGCCATCGCAATACAACAAAAAGAGCAATTAGCTTTTCCCTATAAATTCTCTCATGCCACATTCAGAGGGTCATATTTTAAAAATGGTACAGCAACATTTCCTGAAGTTCAGGATTTTGAGAGTCTGTTACATTGTGTCTCACACCTCAGTGGCAGAATTGTGAGACGATTTTATAATCAGGAGGGAGGGTCATAGCAATAAGCAGAAAGTGCCATCACTCTTTGCTCATCCTCCGTTAACCATATATTCTCATATGTCATGTTCTAAATGTCCCATTGTAACTGCTATAATAACATTTCTTGCAAAATGCAAGATTTTGAGACTTTGAGAATTCACGTTTTGCCTTTGTCTTATTTACTTGTTGTCTAACATGCCAGTTTGTGTTATTGTGAGTTTTGAAAATTGGTTTTCGATTTTCTGAAATGTGTTTCATACAAAAATGCAATTTGGATAATCATTACTTACATATTCCCCTTTACTGAGGATATGTGCAGTAATCAACTCGGATTAGTATTTTTAAAAATGACTATAGAGAGCCATCTACAGGCGAAAGGCGGCATAACATCACAGCAGCACTTAAGGTGGAACGAAAAACGCGAATAAGAAGCTGGCGAATAAGCAGCCAACTTCAGCCTCGTTAATGCAGCAGGATTGGGTGAGGTAGAAAAATATTTCTTCCTCTGAATCCTAACATTTTTGTAGGTGTTCTAGGACTTCTCGCCTCAGATAAAGCTGCCAATACATCACTTATTTCTACTCCATCAATATCAGCAGTGTTATCAGTACTGAGCCCTAAGTGTAGGTCCTGTCATCATATAAAAACTTGAACGTATCGACTGCATTCACCTGAAAAAATCTGATAAAATTGAAAAATACATCGGAAACAAATTTGCACTGTTTTTTTTTTTCAGATCCAGAAGAGAATCATCATGAGACTCAAAACAGACCTGTTTTTAATTCTTTCCAGGAGGAAAGATTATTCAGATGCAAACATGGGTCCAAAATCAATGTACTCACCTATCGCTGTTGCTTCTTCAAATCCTTCAACTGAACGTCGATATTGAGGGATGATTTCATACAAATTTTGGTTTTCTTTTAAAGCAAATTTTATTAAAATATGAGCCTCTATTATAGTTGTCTTGGATGTTTCGCAAGGTATAATAGACCCCCTTGTGCCCTCTGCTAAAATATTATAAAATACAACAATCTTTATATATATATATAGAACAGCATTTATGGTTACATGTATATTAAAATTAAGATAAATATACAAAAGTATTGAAATACAAATGTACAGTCCTAACATAATCATGCTGTCCAACTGTCTTTTTTGCTTTTCAAGTTCTCCAACAAATCTGTGTTGTAATTTTAAATATTTTAACTAAGGGTGCAACGAGAGTATAAATGAATTCTCCCGCCAACCATTTGAAGGTCAAAGTCCGTGACTGAATACGATTCCCTTGAATGTTGGCCATGACTGGTCATTCCCAGTGATAATGACTAATGTACTCACTTGTTTACTTGTTGTAGTTCATCACACAAAAAAACTGCATTTCATGCAAATATCAAGTGGGTTAAGGTTTTACTAAGAAATCCAATTAAGTAGAATAATGAGAAATGGGCTCGAACCACTAACCTTTCAATTAACAGCTCCCAGAGACTCACGTGCATCCCTTTTCTCCATTTGCAAGCTTTTTGTAAAAAAAAAGACTTTATTCTTGCCGGCCTGTGATATTTGTTTTGCACTGATAAGCAAGATCTGTGTTTCATCTTTCGCAAGCTGTATGAATTTCATGAAAAGCAAGTTGTTCTAAAAAGAAAATGAAAACTTGCATTTAACAAAATCAAGCCGCACATGATCATCCATAGTGATACATTCTATAAGACAAGACAGGAAGAAAGGCACCACTGGGATTTGAACTCAAGATCTCCTGTTTAATAGGAAAACGCATTAACCAAATCAGCCAAAGTGCTGTCAGAGTATTAACATCATGTCTGATGTCAGTGATTGCAGCTGACTATCGCTGGAGGACAGTTAACTGTGAACAAGTCAGCCTGCATAATGAGGGGAAGAGACCGGCCTCTGTGATGCACTATAGAGTTACACTAACCTTCTGCCCTACTGTTCTCTGCTGCATTCTACCCTAGCAGATAAATATTGGTTTCCATGCGTGTAAGGTTTCTTTTTTTTTGTCAAATATTTTCAAGCATATTTTTGCTGTTGAAAATAAGTGGTTTGTGGTTTTGAGTGTTGTGTTCCTCTTCCCTTAGTGTCACCTAAAGTGATACATTGTGCTTTGGCAATTCTTCAGGCTATAGTGTTAAGAGGAGATCAGTTGAATTAGTTTGCATAGATAAAGTATTTATTTTCCTTTTAATCCTTTAAAGCATATTACATTGTCAATACATTGTATCTTTCTTCTTACTAATTGTCATCATTTTTTTTTCTGGCTTGATCTCGTAATCAGATATTTCAGAATCTTCCTTAAAAACTAGTAAAAGAAGTGGGACAGATTCATGCACATTAAAAAATATGAAAGGGTAGCAGGACACAATAACCACCAAACATCTCGTAGATTATGAATGTGCCTAAAATATTTCAGTACTTTAGAGGGTTCTGCCATTTTAGATGTTGTACTGTGCCTGTCTGATTTATCAAATGTGTCATTTAAATCTCCCGTCATTTCTATATCAGTCTTGCAGTAAAGATTGCAATTCATCCCAAAATGCCAAGTTTCCCACTGATGATACGTACAAAGAAATTAATGTACATTTTCCCCTAAAATCAACCAATTTAAAATCAAATGCATCCCTCCTCATCTGCAGTTGGAGAGAAAAATGTCAGAATAAATACAGGTTTTAGAAGTCAGGAGCATTGATAGTCCTATTTTAAAATTTCTATAAAATGCAAAAATAATTAAAACATATTAAAACAAGGTAAAAAGAAATGATACACAGTTATAAAGATCAGGAATTATCAATTTGAAGTTACAATCCACTTACAATATGCCAAAAATGGCAAGGATATGTAAAACAGGTGTATACATTTTTTTAAAAATAAAACAAGTTAAAAATAAATACTAAATACTTTTAAAATTCAGGAATGTGATTGGTCAGATGCTTATGATGAGTGTTGTTGGTGTTTCGTGTGATTTAGCGAAATGAAAAAATATTCAATTTTAAAACGGCAAGAGCTCGTATGAAAAAAATAGTTCGTAAGTATCTTTGTTGTAACAGCTGCGCCAGAACTAGTGTATTCATATACATCAGTACCTGAACTATCAGTAAAGTACCTGAACTTGACTGGTTTATATTCAGTTATGTGCATTGGGAACAAAAGGGAGACTTACATGGATTTTATTAGGTTTTAGGAATCAGAAAATGTATTTTTACACGTTTATGCCTACGAGCAGAAATAACTTCCTGCTTTCAGCGCTTTAATTGTTTCCGCTTGTAATCTCGAACAGAGAAACCCAGTACTGACTCACAGAAACGCCCCGCAGTTTCTGTGTTCCTGGGATTTAAGAGGGATGTATTAAGACAGTAAAGGGAAGTTTTTTTTTCCCCGCTGTAGAAGGCGGTGTGACGAGTCTGGAGGGAGGAGACGCGCATTCCGCACGGGGAGCGCAGAGCAATGAGTTTCACCTGCAGCTCGCCGAGTCCTGTCCTATATAACCGCTAAGCCCGGACACACACAGCGTCTCCAGCCAGTGTTGGGGATGCACTATATCAATAGTTTTTTTTATGCAGAAGCTGGGATTCTATTATTATTATTATTATTATTATTATTATTATTATTATTATTATTATTATTATTATTATTATTATTATTATTATTATTATTATTATAAGTGGATTATTGGAGTTAGTGGTTACTATGCTAAACTGGCGCGAATGGCGCTTCTATTTCTTCTGTCTGCTCAAACACTGCTGGGCAAAGTTTAAATTAAAACCCTTTTTCTGAAACATTGAGTGTGAGGGGTAACAGGTGGAGTTAAAAGCCAAATAAAGGGCTATATTAGATGAAAGTAGTAGATTGCGTGAGTGACGAGTAACGAGCTCGATCAGACCCAAACTCCATACGTGCGGTAAAGAGAAGAGTACAGATGCAGCCATTCAAAATGGGTGGGGTATTCCGCAGCATACCCCGGTGGGCGTGTCGCGGTGTCACGCAGTATCACGTGGTTAATCGCGTCATTTGATGCCATGCCGGAAACTATCCGCGTCACCTTGTAAAAATCATCAGTCATTAAAATGTTGGTATATTTTATGAAAGCAAGATTGCTCAGTTGGACAAAAGTACACAACCTACCTTTATCAGAAATATGTATGCATCAAAGCCTTTACTGAAGATATTACTAATAGTATTAATAATGAATGACTTTGGACAAGCTGTATGCTCAAAGTATAATTTCTTTAGCACATTTGTACAAGCACTTGGAATCTGTCCAAGCCATACTTTGTCAGGCATTTAGTTTTACTTCAACGGGCATAAAAACTCCCTTGCTTTTAACAGGGCGTTTCATAATTTCTAATTACGAAAATGATTTAAAATGCGACACCTATCATTCAACTAGAGCTCAAAATATCACAAGGATCCTCAAGAGCACAGCAAAGACTGTATTAAAAGATACTTGTATGTATCAACGCTTTCTTTTCCGTATACCAGATTTTATGGAATCACTTCAGAAGGGTGTCAGCCAGTCAGATTCCAGGAATCGGGAAAAATACACACTGGTATTCCATTTCTCCCTAACGATTTTAAGCATCCAAGTATTTAACTAGCATGTGAAATAGCATGTGAAAAAGTGGTAGTTTTAAGCTTTTCTGCTAATATAATATGGAATCGCGTATCTAAAAAATTGAATAATGATATGATTATATTCGTGTACTGCGACAGGGCTGTGTAGGGCTGTTTCGCCTCTCTCTTCATGTGACTTCCCTTGTAGCCTACTGGTCTACGTGCCCGATTACCAACTCACGGGTTGTGTGTTCAAATCCAGCTGGTGCTGGACTTTTCTCTTAAACATTTCTTCGAAAAAATAGAATAGTGATAGTATGGACAGTCAATTGACTTTTTTATTTCAAAATATCACAACATGATCGATTCTAAGTCATTTTTGATAACAATGAATAGTCACCTTCTTGCCTTCTGACAACGGTCCCTGCTTCTGCTTCCTGGTTCTATTGTGTGTGTGTGTAATAGAGTAAATTTTTATAGAGAAATGGAGGCTGGACAGTATGTGTTACAATATAAACATTTATATTGATTTAAATCGCAAACGTGTGTTTAATTATGTGTTTTTTTTATCATAATCAGGCTAATGCAACATAAATTGATACAGTATTTTTGTCTTCTAAGTATCTTAATAAACTTTCAGCATAACTTTCTACCCGTTTAGATTTATATCTCTTGGGATTTTGGGATCAAACGTGGAAGGATTAGATTGTAATCATTTTTATTTTTCAAGTACGTTTTAGAAAAGTGTTATCTATACCTGCCCAGACTGAACGCCTTCCTATACCCCACCTTTCATTCCTGTAATGCTCTTCCCCACGCACCCCAGCCGGGCGCTCTTCGGCCTCTGCCTGGGGCGAATGTATATTTTGATATTTACACCCGGCGCGGCACCGAGGGAGCGTCTGCATTTAAAACTTAGTTTTTAAAATTAGTCAAGCAATATGAAGCATCTCCTTTTACTTTTAAGTCCCTTAAATACATTGAGCACAGCTTTCTCACCACTTAAGATTGCTTTTTGATACCATCCTTACACGAAGCAGAAACTTTCCGATGACATACAGTACAAGTGGAAAGATTACAGATTTTAATCGTCTTTAATTTTGTTACGTTATACGTTTCATCTAAACAAACACCACAAAACTATTCTCGATTGTATGTCTGAATGTTATGTTACACCTACAGTAGTTCACTGCTTTAAATACATCGAATTAAGAAAGTTATGTGTAGCACTTTAGATCTTTTTTTCTGAACCAGGGAAAATCTGATCATGTTTCTCTATAACAATAATAAAAAACTTTATTTTACATATCACCTTTAAAAGTGGCATCTCAAAGCAATACAGTAGATCGAAAAACAGTTAAAAGGGACCAAAGTAAATACCAGGCAAACGCGTTTTTAATAAAATGCTTTTATTCATTCAGCAGAGAGACACACACACCAGTTTCCATTGACAAAATTGCTTTTTTTCAATTCCTCTTGTCTAACAGGAATGTTTTGTTTGTGGTTAGACTAGAGGAAAAGAGCGCCTCCTTCTACAAAGCATTTCGTTGATCCGATCACAAATTCTTTTCCAGTCGCACGCAGTAAGGGTTGTAAAGCGCTGATTCTTATGGAATGTGTTCCACCGGGGATTCAAAAAAAATATTTTTTTTAATCGCGTATCTAAGGAAAATTGCAGTATAACTTTGTTCATGCACATCATTATACAGTATCTCATTTTGTATTTCGATAAAAAAAAATCGTTTGCCCAGCCACTATTGTTGTTATTGTTTTTATCCTGTAAAGCGCTTTGAGGAGCACAGCTTTCTCACCACTTTCTCACCTTCTCACCAAACCATCCTAACACAAAGCAGAAACTGATTGTATTTTCCGATGACATACAAGTGCAAAGATTACAAATTTTAATCGTCTTTTTTCTGAACCAGGGAAAACCTGATCATGTTTCTCTATAACAATAAAAAACTTTATTTTACATATCACCTTTAAAAGTGGCATCTCAAGGCAATAAAGTAGATGGAAAAACAGTTAAAAGGGACCAAAGTAAATACCAGACAAACGCAAATGCGTTTTTAATAAAATGCATTTATTCATTCAGCAGAGAGTGAGAGGGACATCCAGCAGAGAGAGACACACACACACCGGTTTTCATTGACAAAAAGTAATTGTTTTTTTTACATTTTTTTTACATGTTTTGTTTGTGGACAGACTGTCCACAAATGTGAGACTCTTTCTCAGACTTACATTCCCGAATGTCCTCCGCCCTGGTCAACAATCCTAGGAAGAACACGAAACAGCCTGTTAATAAAATTGTTACAATTTTGTTCGGTCAGTTCTTCCTCACAGAATTTATAGATCGCATCGATCAGTTCCTGCTTTGTGACGGGCTTAGCAGTTTTCCGAACGTAGTCTTTCAACGAATGCCAAACCATCTCTATCGGATTTAGATCTGGTGATTCGGCTGGAGTTTTCACCCAGTTCACTCCTGCTGCTATAAGCCTCGCCCTTGCTGCTGTGTGTTTCGGATCGTTGTCTTGAAAGAGACGGTGCCTTGATCCAAACTGCTCCCTGATATATGGGGCGGCATGGTGTGTGACCACGACTTCCTCGAAGAATACACGGTCCATAATTCCTTCGAAAATAAGAAGTGGTCCCGGGCCTCTTCTAGATATACCCCCCCAGACGTGAACCTTCAGTGGATGTTTGGGCTTTGGCTTGTCCACATGTCTCCCCTTTTTGCAAAATGCCATTGTTGAAAACTGTTCCAGAGCCACTGTTTCGTCGGTAAAAAGTACATCCTGAAATGCCTCCCCCTGTTCAATCCATTGGAGCGCTTGCTTGAGTCTTTCCTCTTTGTTTTTTAGTCTTATCATGGGGCATGTGTTGGTTTTTCTGTATCTCCATCCAAGCCTCCTGCGTACTCTTCTTATCGATGTCGGGCTAATGGTTGCACCAAGGTCAGCCCAGAGCCGTCTTTGGACTTGCATCGCCGGTAGCTCATCATTTTCATCGGTCAGTTTGTCGATAACTCGCACAATAGGACTTGAAAAAAAAGAGATCAACAGTTAGTTTTAAAAATAATGTGCGTAGTTGTATTTACATGCAAGAAAGGTATTTTTAGAAATTTATTTACCTTTGAATCGTCCTCGGTTTAGATTCTCTTTGCCTCCTCTCCCCTTTATAATGCCGTCTCACTGTGCTTTCAGAAACGAAGATGTCCATCGAAGCCAACTGCTGTACAATGTCCCGTGTTGACTTCCCGTTTCTTTTCATCTTCATTATTTGGTGTGAGAGAGTCTTCGTGATTTTGGTCATTGTCCGTCTCCTTACCAAAGTGATACAGTGGTGCAGCTTGAATTCTGTACCTATATACTGTATTATATGGTACAGATAAAACTTACACCATACCGATGAGCTAATGCCAGGGAAAGACACTCCTATTTTATTTAAAACACAATATGCCAGGAAATGTGTCTGATGCATTAGCAAGTTAAAACAATTGGGTTGAAAACCTGGGCGTAACACCATTTCCTTTTTCTGATCACTCGCTTTCTGGATACACGTCTCACCTGTCCTGTTCTTTGTTTTCCTGGTTTGCTGATTAAGCCTGCTGCGGTCCACTCCTACCCTCACACCTAAAGAATACTATTTTAAATTTCTTGGCGCAGTTCATTAACCATTGTATGTGCTGTCCGTGCCCAAAATGCAATCTTAAAAAAAGTCAACAACTGCGCTCAAAATGCAATTTAGAGCTCTCTGGCAAGAGGAGACACCCAAATCAATGTAACATGCCACAGTTTGTGCATGAACAGGGTTATACTGCCTATTCCCTTTGATACCCGATTAAAAAAATGAAATAAAAAATGTTTTGAATCCCCGGCGGAACCAGGCATCCATATGAATCAAGTAACAGGTTTATTCCATGCTGAAAAAAAGAAGAAAGAAAACACATTCCATAAGAATTGACTGAGCTCCTATTCTTTTTATGCTCAGCTACTAAGATTTCCCTTCAGTGGTAAAATTCAATATCTACAACGGGCACAGTAAAGGCGTTTACTGTACTGTAAGTCTTTCTACGACAGACCAACGGACTACGAGTGCCCCTGTCGGTCAACCAATCACATACCGCAGTACCCCGCATCATCATGCGTCACGATGCGCGACGCCGTAGCCAATTACTTCCGGTACGTGTCTGTACCGTGCACTTTGAATGGCTGCATCTGTACCTCCTTGTGATGCATCAAGAATACACAAAACTACGGAAGCCCGTTTCCGCCAGGAAGTGGGAAAAAAAACGCGCTATGGTATCTCATATTTGCGATTTCGAAATTAACCCCATTTAATTCTGTCCTTTTGTTATTGTAATGGATTCAGGTTCTAGGGCTTGTGCACTTGCCGCTCCCGCCCTAGTTTGTGCCTCACTGTAAAGGCTCGAACCCAGGTCTTGCCAACTAAGTTACGGCAGGGTGGGGAGTCTGGTGAGGGCCACAACTTCCTGGGGTGTGAGCGCCAGCCGCGGCTGTGTGTCAGACTGGTTGTCTGGCCAGCTGGCTTATATTCTACACAAGCCAGCACGTGTGAGCTTTAAGAGAAGCAGGACGCTGGTACCTGAAATGGACTGGCAGTGGCAGGCCGACTTGGTGAACATGAGAGACTACAGTGAGTTCAATGATGGTTTCTGTTACATCTCCTCACATATAGACATGTTGTCTAAATATGCCTGGGCTGTGCCACTGAAAAGTCTGGAGGTGTCGTGACAAGTGATTTCCGAAATATATTTCAAGAGGATCGTACTCCTAAAATGCTACAAACTGATGACAGAAAATAATTTCTTAACAGGACCTTCCAAAATTTTCTCAAATGTGAGAATATTGAACAATTCATTATGGCCAGTGATGTGAAGGTTAGTGTAATAGAGAGGTTTAACAGAACTTTTTCCACAGCACGTTTCATTTCATGTATGAGCTGATCGATGTTGCAGTAGTACCCTCTAGGTAAGGTACATGTTCATCAGCGATTAGACTATATGGACAGAAAATCTTCATTTTGATCAAACATGTTTAGCGTATGCGGATAGTGCAGCTCGACCAGACCCACTTCCCAGCTCCTGTCCAGGTCAATCGCCTTTGCCAGATGCTCTGTGAAGCACACGCTGGTGTTCTTTGGAAACATCTTTGAGGATGAATTACTGGCCAGCGTAACCTAGAAGACATCGGGGTTCATTTTTCAGCACCTATATATTTCTCTGACCTCGGAAGCCTTTACCCAACTATTGAATTTATTGCTCTATTTGCGCCACTTTACCAAAATCTGTTTGTTTTTTTCACGCCCCCTGGCTGCTTTAATCTTTTGGATGCGATAGACGCTCTCAGAATTGGGGTTTATCTTCTGTAGCTGTTCTGCGTAGAAAGAGCCCTTAATGTCATCACCTGCGTAGTCCTGCAGTTTGTAATAGTCTCAGAGCCGGGGTCCGCTCTTTGACAATGAAAATTTCATCTGTGAAGGTCTGTTCATACCCCTTCTCAAACATTCCCTTTTATTTTGGACACCCGCACATGATCACCTACATTAAATGAAAACTTTGACGGTTTTCGCTTAAAGTGTTCGCCATAGACGGTTCTCCACATCTCAAGGGAGTTATCAGTTGTAACAGAAGCCGTGGGTCCTTTAATAGTCATGTGGTAACTATGATTATAAAAGTAAATAAGATCAGACAGATCGATATATCGAAAGGTGTTTTTGTGTGTCAGGTACCTCCACATTTTTGTTTTAATAGTTTGGTTAAACCTCTCTATCACACTACTGCTCTGTGGGGGAAGGAGGGACATCCACCCTATAACAACACCATTGGTTGAAAAGGGGGTGGCACATGGGGTTTTAAAGTTTTGACAGACGCTGCACACCACAGTGGGGCAGACTTGAGTTTTAGTAGCTCTCAGTTACCAGCATTGGCTAGCAAGGTGCCCGGTACGTTGATTTCGGCCATTGCCCCTGTGAACACATCCCAATCTTTTAGCTTCTTACCGGCCTCAACTGATTGCTGTTGTGTGAGAGCCCTGACAAGATTAATCATGTGAGACCCCTCAACGGGTGCCCCCTTGTACACAAATTTTCTTTAATTCCCGGCTATTAACGGTTTATTGTGTGCCATAGTCTTTAACAATATCTCGGCATTTCTCTGGAACCACTGAGACGCACTGTCTAAAATATACCCAAAGTCAGCGTCGGTCGATGACGGCTGTTGTGGTAATGCGTGTGATAGATCGGCGGGTGCATTTTCGGGTCGTACAACAGTTAAAGTCCCCTCTTCAGAAACTTCCTGGCATACTAATGTCAAATACCGTTGTAACAGCTGATTATATAATTTCACGTTATCATAATCAGGCAGATGCGAGTTCTGAAAAATGTCTCTCATTTCGTCATCCAACCTGCGGGTTGTTATTTTTCTCACATCGGTTTCTTTGCCAGACCAGTCTAGGAGTCAATCGAGCTGTTTTTGAGGTACAAGGTACATTTTTTTTCAGTGTGGTCCATTATCGGTGTTGTAGAAGCTCCGTAATCAATGGTACTACAATACTCAACAGTGTCCCGATAAAACTGCCGGACTGGTTCACCAAGAGTCTCTTTCTTTTAAGAGAAAGACCCCTTTGACTCAAAGTCTTTAAAAGCTTATGCTTTCTCTTCAGGGTCCCAAACTGCTTAGCAGGCTTAGCTATTGCCTGTACAAGATCATCTGAAGCCCCACAGAGAATAGCTTCCCGGTGACTGGGGCTGGCTTTTACCAGAAAATGTAAGTGTTAGGTTTCTCCGAACGCGTGAAGACATAATGACGGCCCGAACGTGTTTTTTTGACTGAGTCTGTGGTTGCGAGATCACCGACTTTTAGATTCTTTAAATACATAAGCCACGGGTACATCTGGGGGGAAAAGACCTGTTCACAAGCGATAGTCATCTGGGGTGTCGGCATTTAAATCCACCAACAAGTAACCGAAAGGTTTTTTAGTAGCGTCCTCAAACGCTTCCAAAAAAATCTGGCTTTACCGGGATACATATGCCGTGACAGGGTTGTAATCTGTAGTTTATCTCTAGGGTTTTTAAACAGCACCATGTACTTTGTATTTAATGCTATGGTTCTACTTTTCCGGCCTTGACAAAACACATTTTGGATGATATACATGATGCTGAGGTTTCAGTGGTGTACGTATTTGGTGAAAGCTTTTTCTATCTCATTATTTTCACACGCAGACTCCATGAAATCATCAACTATAATCAAATTTACTCTATCCGGTGGCAGTAGCTGGTCATCGGAAAACGACGTCGGTAGCCCTTCTATAAAATGAATGTATGGAAATTTCACAAGCAACTCAGCGTATAGAGGTTGCCAGCAGCTGTAACACCAGACTATGTTTTCGGGTTTACGAGTCATAACGGTATCACTGTTCTCCAAGAGCTGTTTTATAAAAACTTTTACCGCAATTCGAGGGTCAGGACAAAATGCATGAAAAAGGGTGTTTTAACCTGACATCCATCGTGTCAATATCCGTAGGGCAACGATGTCAAATTTTCTTGCAGCACCCGCTTGTCGTACACCACCTTCTGGGTTTTCTTTAAGGTCCGGGTCTCAATGCGCCAATCCTTTTTAACACGCACGATCATCGGCTGTTGAATAGAAATGTGTTTAAATTCCCGGCACTCTGCATAAGGGTTAACGCCATAGTCAAAAACCAAGTCCCGCAGACTCTCAAAGTTAACTTTTTCACAATTGTTCACATTGAGCGTAATGCCTTTCACCTTTAAACAGGCTTTCCCACCAGACAGCTTGTACCCGTACGACTTGGGTCCTGTTGATACAAACTCGGTGATGTGTTGTCCAGCATCGATTTCGCTGGTCAGCTCACCCAAATAGTCACCCAGCCCCGGATTCCACTCACCCTCCCGGCTCACAAAGATAACGGAATCTGTGTTGTGGTACAGACAGTGGCCTTGCAAAGCGTTTAGCAGATTGTATAACTCCCAGCGGGCAAAGGCGGTTGTAAAGCTAGCAATGAAAATGTTAGTGTTTGAATGGCCTGTATAGTGGTGTTTAGTGTGTTTCCACATAACACAGGCTGTGTTTTCATTGATAAACTTGCAGGCTGACACCTCATGATATGGCGTAAATAAGTACTTGAACAATTCATCGGGGTTTCTCACAATGGTGGTCTGTGGTAAATTGTCTCTTTGTCCATACTTCCCCCACAAACTGTTCAAGGCAATTTTTGAAAGCTGTCTTTTGGCCGGATTCTTTTTAATGTTGCCGGGGTCCAGCCGGACACCCTCTTTTTCATAATATTCGCTGATATATTTTTGTTGTTTCGCGACATCTGTACACCCCTCTGGAAACCCCAAAGCTTCCTGTTTCCCTTTCAGATGCAGTTTGATGTAGTCGGTAAAAAGATTGTGTGAGGACTTTTCGAAATGTCAAATTTCATAAATTTTACCCACTCTATACCCCAGATCTAAGGCCATAATTCAGGGGCGCACCAGACACCAGTCAAGGCGCGATCTTCATCACCGTGCTCACAGGGGGTGGTCTGTTTTGTTTCACCACATGTACGACAGTGTTGACAGTTTTTTTGTCAATTTTGGTTGGAAGAACTGGAAAGTACAAACATCTGGGTGGGTAACCTTTCACCTTTGCTAAACCGAAATATTGTTTTAAATCTCCAAAGTTTTTATAAATTATTCGGGGGTGCCCCAGTGGGTTTTTTTAGTTTTGTTCACAAATGGATACAGACTGGTGAAATCATAGTAATGGATTTTTTCACCGGGCTGCGCTGTGTAATGCAAACAAATCTCATTTGTTCTCCCCCCAAAAAGCGACTCGTGCGGTTGCAGAGGCTCTGGTAACTGCGCAGCTGTTAGAAATTTACCCAAGTCTCCATTTTCAACAAGCATGTCTCTGAACTCGTGCTCCCACAAAACACGCACATTAAAACCTCTCATTTTGAGAAAATTAATTTTCACCATCGTCTTTCTGTACAACCAACCAAAAGTAGTGTTTGTCATCGGATTAAAATCGTTTTTACAATAACAAACGCTACAACCGTGAAAAAAGCAACCGTTGAACTCAAAGGCTGTCGGCACTCCGTCAATTACAGCATAACCATCCACAAAATATGGGCCAACCTTGAACTCACCGGCCGTGGTTAACGCGTGTTGGATTTTAACGGGCTCTGTGCGTTCGATGTACATAAGCCATTGAATGCTGGGTGTAGAAAATCGTTTTTGCTGGCGGTGGTAATTTTCATGGGGTAGCAACGCAATCGTCTCTTCCTGTAAAAACATAAGTCTGAACATGGCCATGCAGACACTAGCGATGGTCACAAACTGAAAGGGGTCGATGCAGACAACGCAGGCGGCCCCTGACTCAGTCACGCGTGTCTGTCTGGTCATATTCATGACCTCGTCCCGAAACCTGATACAGCCTTCTCTTAGAATTGCCACATCCGACTGGCAGTAACGTTTCAACTCTCTCTGTAAGTTAAACACACTTCCCCTGCATTCTTCTTACCAAACCAAAAACTCGGCTTTCTTGCTCGGCAGCATGTAGTTAATGCCGTAAAGTTCTGGCGGCGGCATCGGTCCGACATAATTTTGGTTTTCTGAAGTGTTCATCAAGTGTGGAAAATTCCCCTTAGCCCCAGGGAACCCCATGGCGGCCGGCAGTTTGCTTAATTTCATAGGTAGAACGTTTAAAGAATCGATAAATCTGATGTTCAGAGCTTTTACAGTCATACACATTATCTTACCACCCTGATTAATTAGTTCAACGTCCATCTTTTCAGCTAACAACTGTCTGATTACTAGGTAATTATCATATCCCTTGCCATTGTGCGATATGAACGTATGGTTTTTAAAACGTCTATCGATAAATTTACACACAAAATCCTTTAGACAAGTTTCACCATAAAATTCCCAGCTTCGTTTATTGTCAATATGAAGGGCGTGGACGTTATTTTTGTATGTGTGTCCCCGGTTCTTGCATGCATTCAAAGTACAAAAAAATGTACTTGTTTGAAATTTAGGGGTTGTCCAAAGGCGGTATGTAGCACAAATGTGTGTCTGGGGTGTCGATCATGTTGTTACAACGCGAGCAGTTTCTCTTTACATTTGTGACTTGCGAGGTTATAAACCCCACATTTCTCACGAAAGACCCTGCGCTCACACTTACTCACACCCGTCGCCTCATTCCGCAAGTGTCTCGCCAAACACCGAGAGCTACGGCAAAAGACCTTACAGGCCGGGCAATTCTGAATTTCGGCATCAATTTTGCAACACTGGGGATCTAAACAGGTTTTACAAGCTTTACCACAGGCGTGTGCGTTCTTGTGGCTATACGCCACATGGCAGTTAGTGCAAAAATACGCCGCCCCCACAAAAGCTTTAATATTTAAAACCCCATAAAAATGCTCTTCATGCAGTAGAACAAAAAGTATTTTAGAAATTTGGTGGTGTGGGCCCCGTTGTAAAATATTTCCAATCACCCTGGTAGAGGTACAAAATGTTAATGACCACCTTTAAATGTTTTTCAAAAGCGGTAATGTCTGACAAACTAATTTTCTGATTCTCTGGAAAACCCAACTCTTTGTGCATTCGTTTAGCACCCTGTAACATTTCCCCATGGGTACAACCTTCATTCAACAAACCGTACACACACCCGGCGAAACACAGATTACCTCCCGTGTACTGTAAGTCGATAAGGTGCGCTTTTTTCTGAGCAATTACCCGGCTGTACAGACCGAATTTAAATCTTCGGCGGGCACCCCCCTGCATATTCCTAACTATCGTTACCACTAATCGGTGTCACGACCACCAGGCAGTCAAGACCAACTCGTAAGTGAGCTAATCAGCCCCAGCAGCGGGTGATTAATTACAAACGCCGCCGCACGAGTTAAACCACCTGCTCACACTCACCGTGCGGTGCGCAGTGCTATTTATACCATCTTCACCTGCGTCTGCACTGGATCCTTCGGAACAATCGGAGGCTGTCATTGGTGAGAACCTCTGTGTGGCTCTGTAAGAGGTCTGAGATGTGGCTTAAAAAATCAGCAGCATTTAATTCTCCGGGTTGTCTCCTGCGTGAGAACAACGGTTTGTTAAAACCACCTGCAGTCAAACGCAGCTGTACAAAATCATTCACCCCGATGTTTGGAGAAAGTTCATCCAATATTCTCTGGACTGCACCATGCACAGTGTCTATAGCCTGTACATACGAGGCTATTCTGTGGAGATTAACAAAATGAAATTCTTCATGGTGCTCTGTTGCTCTAAAATTATTATAAGACCTGTTATAACTACGTATATGCTCCAGGAAAACTAAGGGGTCTCTATTCGCCCCTGCACCGCCACCAACCCGATTCAGATCGTTCAGTACAACCGGTTCTCGGTTACCAACATCCTGTTCTGCTACAACACCCTTGGGCCTTAAGTTATTTTCTACCACTGCATTCTCATTGCATGGTTAGGGCGGCCCTTTGGAAATCTGATGCCTCTCTCTGAATCTTTGATGACGCAACAAACATGCTTTTGCCAGTTTAATTCTTTTATTTATGTACAAACGATGGTGGCAAGCAGTCAGTCTTTTAAACACTTTTTAGACCGCATGCTTAGTCATTTATCACCGGGGATTTGCACCAATGAAGCATGAAATATCATCATCATCATGGTCTGAAATCCTGAGCTTAGAGCGGCATCTTCTGTAGAAATTATATCCAAGAGGTTAGCGGTGAAAACCTGGGTCTGTTTTGGAAACAAGGTCTGTACACCGGCTAAAACCGCTCTTAGACGCTCTAAAGCTTGTTTTTTGGACACCTCATTAGTGATTGCCGTTGATAGTGACTGTGTAATACCGCGCACTGAATCTAGCACATCACCCAACACCAAGTCTTTAGGCGCGTTATGATTTCTCTCCGCAGGCTTGACACGTCTGGCTTTGGTCAGGGTCTTAACAGCCGTCTCCGATGCAGTCACCACCTTAGGGTCAAGGAACAAGTTACCCGGACATGTTGTTACACCGGTTTCCTTTACAACTGTGGTGGCGCTACTGGGTCAAGCGGCGTGGTTAACGGCCTATAGACCCTCCCACAGACCAGTCGCTTTTAACTTTAAAAGCTAAGCAGTTTTAAAATAAGGTTTTTTAACACTCCCAAACAGAAAACTACTCGAAGTAGGATCTTTCAGCGAATTAACATCCTAACAAAAGAAGTAACGTTTGCCGTAAGTGGATCATAACACATCTTGACCACGCTTAAATTATATTAACCTTTGATTGTTGATTTCAGACGTTTTGAGCTCGTTGACCCAGTTAACGTGTTGGCTCGTCGCAGTTTATTTTTTGAAGGTCCGGGGTCTGCACGGAGTGGGAAAATACCATTATTGAAAGAACTCAACACCGCAAATTACCAAAAAATAGAAAAACGGTGGGGATTTTTATTATAGACATGTTTAAATGGCCATGCTAAAAGAATGTTTTATATAATAGCGACCTCTTCTCTCAGGCGATCTGATAATATGCCCCGCACCCCCTGGTATGACGTGAACATCTGCATGTTTTTTGCGGTGGGATTGTAAACCCCAAACAAGGTTTTTTAAATGTGTAGCGACTTGTCCCTTCTCCCGCGTCTGTGGAATAGACACATACGAGTTTTGGTGTGGAGTATGTACCCCGGTGTCTTTAAGACTCACATGGTCGTAAAGCGTTATTCAAAACATTGTCGTAAATACTCACCAGTGTTGGGCTGCGCCATAACTGGCCTTTTTACAGCAGTGGTTTTCGGGGCTAGTGGAAATGAATGGATACACACAGTCACGACCACATTACGGAACAACTCCCTGGTATTTCCATTATAATAATTCAATATTGCCTAGTATACAACTATTATACAACGTTTTGTAACTATAGCAAACATGAGACATGCACCGTGACGTTGTAATTGTCTCACAAAAAGCCGGATATACATACCGCTGAAATTCGTGGAGTCTTCGTCTATCAAGTCGAGCAATGTTAAGTCTGTAAATAGAATATCTTCAGACCGTTGAAATTGATCGGCGTGATCCATTCTGACGAGTTAGGCGATAACGTGAGACTGTAAGAAATGGAATGCAGCCAAAACTTCGCCTGTTAAACCGCTGGTACTTATACACAAACCGATAAACTCTTCTAAGAAACCCCCTACATAAAACCATTAATCTTCGGTATCGTTGGGTGTGCACGTACTGGGCTGTAGAAATTAAGAAACATTTTAGAAAACGTTTTAGTCCGATATAATGTTAAAATCTATATTATTTTAAGGCATACAACGGTGTCTAAATTTCATAGCTGTTAAAACGTGTTGAAAATGTGCCACGGTGTCTGTGTTTGATTCACCAACAGACCGCTAAGAATATTATCAAGCAAAATGTTTTTTATTAACGCTATAAGAAAATGTATCTGTTCTTTATAGGGACGTGTTCACAAACCAAGCTTGACGTTTTCAGGTTTTATTTTTTCGCGCTGCGCTGTTATGAACATTTTTGCGTGAAATACATGTGGTGCTTGTAAATTAGAAAACTTTACATGAATTTAAAGTGTTTGTAAACTTTCCCAGGGGGTCAATTTTACCTCCCCCCTCCACTCTGCATTCCAGAGCCTTTAACTAAGCTCCCCACACACCGCACGTCTCCAAAAATCACAAATTATCTCTACAAAGTAATTTTAGAACTTTAGGGGCAATCCGTTAAAGTATGAAGAACAACACCCCATCAGTTGTTGCCTGTTAATACCTTAAAGACTTTTACGCTTGCGCTGTGTGGAAATTTATCTCAAGCTTTCGAAAAAGCTGTCGCGAATGTGTTATTAAAAATAAACTGTGTCTTATTACATTATTTTAAAAACTTTAAGACCAACCCCGCGTGTTTAAAATTTATTTTCTGGGGAAACACAACATTTGTGTTTGCGTTCTGTGTTAATACTTTAAAACTTATAAACTGATATGTGAATACTTTTCGCTCTCGATAAATCAGGGGGTCATCACAACCAATGTTGTGATGCATTTTAAAGCATTTTAAAGATAGATGTGTATGTCGAGAACTTGAGTGAAATTATTGCAGATCTGATGTTTTCAGATCAGAAAAGGAAGCCTGGGGGGGTTCTACAGTGTGTATTCCAATATAATGCGTGTTTTGCACAGAACCTGTGGTAACACCATCCCGCTGATTACGCAGGCAAATTTTTAGGCCCTGCTAGATCAGATCGCCCAGTGTGGTTTGCATGGCTTTAGACATGGGGAGCGGAAGGGGGTTATGAATGCTTTTTCAGATGCCGCAAAGTTTCTCGGCAATGTCGGGGTGGTGGTTACGTGTACCGAACTAATTTTCCGCACCAACATTTAATTGTTGAATGCAAACAGGAGCTGGTAACGCGTGTGTGCTGCGTTGTTTCAGTGTTTGAAAACCCCCTCTTGAAATAAAACGGTTCACATTTCACATACTTGCAAACTGGAGTCTGTAACTTGTGCAAAAAGTGCTGCTGCGCTGTTTCTGTGTTTGAAAACCCCCTGTTGAAATAAAGCGGTTCACATTTCACATACTTGCAAACTGGAGTCTGTAACTTGTGTAATAAGTGCTGCTGCGCTGTTTCTGTGTTTGAAAACCCACTGTTGAAATAAAGTGGTTCACATTTCACATGCTGTTTGTCCTGCAAATTATTTCCGTGAGACTTTACGCAGTCAGTGTGTATGTGTGTACTTACACCCCTGCTGCTTTTGAGACACGGCTTGTGCAGCGTATAAGCAGCCTGGCCGGACAACCACTCGGCCACCCGGCCGCGGCTGGCGCCGCTCACACCCCGGGATCTCGCGGCCCGCACCAGACTCCCCGCGCCGCCGTAACTACCTGATTTCCTAGGGTTATAATAGAGTGCACTCATCCCCGCGGCAGACATGGTCCCCTTCCAAACCAATACACTCTTTCACACACCTAAAGCACGGGGATGCACCGGCTGGGGGCTTTTGGACCCTGAGGCGCCGGGCCGACCGGCCGGGGGGGGGTTCCGACGCACACCATTGGCTCCTGAGGGGGCGGGACATGCACAAATAACAACACGCCATTGGCTGGCAAGGGGGCGGGACAGCCAACCACCGCGGACGACCATTGGCTGGAAAAGGGGGCGTGGTACCTGTCAAAAGTTTGACGAAAGGTGTCGCTTTATACTACTCATATTCACCCATGGAAAAGTATCTTTGAATGGCTGGCGGGAGATATAATTTATATTGCTGTTGCGTCCTCTGCTAAAATAGTTTAGAAATACAACGCGGATTTGTTTGAGAATTTGACAAGCATTGTTACGTTAGCACTGTGAAGTTGGATGTTGATATTTTGATAAATTTACCTTCATTTTAACATAAATATAAACATAAATGCTGTACAATCTACGATGTACAAACACAGGTATATTTTGAGTCTCATGCTGATCATCCTGTGGATCCAAAAGAAAATTTTAAAGCTGATACATTTTCGATTGTTATTTGCATCTAACTACAACGTCCCTGGAAAAGAGATTTTATAAGTTGCGTGCAATCGGTATCGTTTACTTTACGTATGGAAGTGGAAATAGTTTTAAAAATGTTTTCTAAAGAAGATTGTATTGCCAGGACCTGCCTTTAGCGCTCAGTAGCGATGACGCTGTTGATATAGATGGAGAAGAAATGTAAGATGAATTGATGATCTAAGCTAAAATAGCCCTAACACGCCTCCTGTAACAGTGTTTGTATTCATAGCAAGTAATATTCTTTTTCAAACCCGAATGTTGCTTTTGCATTAAGTGTTATGTAACCACAAGAGAGAATGAATAAAATATTTTTCAGGGACGCTGATTGTTTTCTTTGGGGGAATTAAAAGCACTTGAGGCGAGTGACCTCGTGGCGCAACGGTAGCGCGTCTGACTGCAGGTGCTGCTGGTGCCGAACCTGGAAATTACACCACGCAGTCGGGTTTTAGCTGTACACCACATAGGTAATCTGAACGAAATAACAGCGCAGTACAGAACACCCAGTCAGGAGCTTATGCAGCGAATCATCTCGAACATGACAAGAGGAAAGACACACGTCTGGCTTTAGAGACAGTAACATCAGAGAATGGAAGTTTCAGACCTCTTCATTATTACAGGTTCAAGCAAACCTAAAAGTTAGGGAGTGTTTGGTCACATTTGTATGAAAAATTGTCTGAAGCCTGTAATTATAATTTGCCCTTTTTTAATTGTGGTTGAAATCAACTCCCATGTACTAACACCTTACAGTATATTCATGTTTACTTAAATGACTAACGCTATTGGACATTAGCGGGTGCGTTTTGTAATGATTTGCTATTGCATGCAGGAAAAAAGGAAACCAGACCCAACGTTTGCTTTCAGGTGCGGTTCATTTACATAACGGACATCTATTTCTGAGGAGCCTGATTTAAAATCACACAACACCGATAGAAGTCGAATCGACAATCTTATAAACCGAAATTAGACACGTTATCCATTAAACCATTTGCCCGTCACATAACTGAATTGCACATGGTGAGTTCAGCGCCGCTGCTAGTAACACACCACCCCATCTAAAATTTCTAAGTGAGAAACGTTTTTTAGATTTTTATCAGTTTTAAAAAATCTCACTTTTAAACAGAGAAAACGTTTGTGTCGCTCTGAAATTCTGATTGATTTAGAATTCAAAGAAAAAAGTGTTTTCTTCCACAGTGCCGTGAAATTATCACGTCTTTCACTCTACTTCTCTTTTGTAGTAAAGCAGACCTTGCTGGGTGAGTATTTGCTCTGGTAAATTAGGTTGCGGATCATGTTAACTCACTTCTGCTAAACACAACATTTCCTTGTGCACGGGAGTGTGTCTCTGTACAGCTGTTAAACAAAGGGCTGGTGGTCAGGGACGCGCTTCGGATTGTTTTGATGTAAACATAATCTCCGCTAAAAGCCCTCTTGAACTTTGCAGGAAATGTGCGTGTTTTAAACAATTTTAACGTGTGGAATTTTATCTTCAGCTGGCTGTAGTTAGAATGCCTTATACACCCGTTGTGTATCCTTAGCAAAAATATTTTAAAATTATAACACAGTTGTTGGAGAACTTGACAATCCTTGACAATCATTATTAAATGAGCACAGTACAAATGTACATTGATATTTTTGTTGTTAGTACTTTAATTTTAAAATATATAAACATAATTGTGCTGATATGGGTGTTCATTTGAAGGATTTGAGTAATCTATAAAGATGTCAGAACAACCAAAGAAACATTTGGGCATCTGCATATTTGTAAAGATTAAAGAGCACCGTAAGTGTGAAGTTTGCACACACGAGAGAAGAAATCAGTTTAAATGCACGTCATTAAACTGATGGTATGCTTATCAATCGTGCATAACAGAAGATGGCTTTGATCCATCGATCTTTGGGTTATGGGCCTTGCACACTTCAGCTGCGCCACTCAGCTATGGTTAACACCTGAGATGCACCTGAGATGAAAAGTTTCAACGGTAAACGCAGACGTCACTGAGCACTTGGTCTTTTGTAGTACAAATCATCACATGCTGCTCTACATGGGCGTGTCTTCAAGATCGTTGAGAACCAAAGCTTCTGCCTTCCTGGCTACTGATTCTTTCTTCGTTAATTCCCAAATCTTCAATGAGAATCAGTGAAACGAAAACCAGACACATGTACACACTCGCATACTAGCCTGAAAGAAAAATGATGGAAGCGTTTGAGAAATAACAAGAGTAGTCTGAACAGCTCCAGCCTATCAAGTGCTCTACAAAGTGATCGCTATCTCCACACCCAGTTTATAACACTGAAAATGATTCAGGAAGCACAGCAGAGTTCTAAAAACAGCGGTTGAAAAGCGTCTAGATACGTAAAACGACAATTTCTCAAAAGTAAAATCTTCATCTTTTAAATATTGTCATCCATATATTTTTTACATAACGCTTTCGAGAAATAAACTGTCTTGTAATGAAGGCTGCATTAGAAAATGTGTATCTAAATTAAAATCGGGTTTATTCTGCGTATTTCAGCTTTCTTAGCGCTTGGGTCTCGATTCAGATATTGCAATGAAAGCAACAGGGGAGTAAGTTTTCCTTTTCTAAATCAAAGGTGATCTGCTTACAAGGAAGTATAAAAACTTCAGCGTTTACGTTTTGAAGACCGCAAATTGTCGAAACAATATTGCTTCATAAGCTAATAAGTAACATTTCTGAGCACGCATTGTATTACTAATGCTGTTATTAATAAAAAAAAAAGCTTAAATTCACATAATGGAATTTGGACGGCTCAAAGTAGTCTATTCCTTGTACACCTTTACTTGCCCGCTGAGTAGAGTTTAAAGCAACGGCAGCAGAAGTAGCAGTAATAGTAACAACGTGGTTAGAGTGTCACAATACACTCTATGAAAGAATTGCGGCTTCAGATCGTTTTCTTCTGTTGAATCTGCCTACAGGCTCCGATGTGCTGACATTGGCTGTGATCTTTTTCATGAAATTCTTCACATATTTGAAATATTTAATTCGGGTTCGCCTAATACACGGTGCAAACAGTACCTGCAGCAGAATGCTGTGGCACATGAAGTCGTTTTGTTTATCGGTTGTAAGGATTGAGGAGCGTACTAGAAATCGAGGAAGCGAAAAGAAAATTAAATAGGAGTCACTTTTTGGATTGCTAATCCATTGTGCTCTGCTCGTCTAGGTTCAAATCCCATCCTTGTCATGGTTAAGGCCTGAGACGTGTGTGTTTTTTCTAAACGGTGTTTGCATTTGTTTCCTCTTTTACTCCTGTAAACTCAGGATTTTTTTTCCTTGGTGGCAACAATACGCTTCTGCAATACAGTAAATGGTAGACTCTGCTTTCAAATTAGCTGCACCAGGCATTCGTATACAGAAAAACACAGGGATTTAAAATTCAGGAATATGAATGGCCAATTGCTTACAGCTAGGGTTTTTACGTTTTCTTATTTAGCGATTTGTGTATCAATCATTTAACAATTCATTAAAATGCTAACAATATGTAAAATCAAAACAACAGCACCGTTAAATGCTGGGGAGACAGGTAGTTGTTTTTTTCAATCAGATGCCAATCTCCAATGGTGTGTGTGAGAGCTTACGTACCTTTCCTTTTCTCACATTTTCTGACAACTATTCCAAAGGGGCATCCTGTCAGCTCCTAATACTTTTCAAAAGTCTGCCTGCATGTTTGATTATTGTCGTTTTATTTAGAAAAAGTTCAATATTGATCATAACTAAAGAAAATTAGGATCACGAATAAAAAAAGGGCTGAAGATGCGAGTCGCTCTTGAATCAGAGCTGGGCGACACGGGCTTCTGTTCTGATATGATTGTACGAGAAGCAGGAGGAATCTCTTCTCTCCTATGGAGCATGAGCTGAATCAGGAGTGAGACATTTCGTATGCTCGTGCATATGTTAACGCATGACCTACATCGTAAAACTAAATTAAAAACTAACATTAAGTTGTCAAAGACATTCATTTACATACAAACAAAAGACAGACATAGTAACGATTCTACATTAACTTGTCCTACATAGTAATGTATCGCAGAATTCCGACTAAGTAACTCAGAATTGCGACCTAAAAACTCTGAATTTTGACTTTATCTCTCACATTTTCGACTTCGAAATAGCCCATATTTCATTGTCTGTCCTTTTGTTATTGTAACGGATTCGGGTTCTAGCTGGCAAGACCTGGGTTCGAGCCAATACAGTGAAGCACGAAGTAGGGTGGGAGCGGCAAGGGGACAAACCCTAGAACCCGAATCCGTTATAATAACAAAAGGACAGACAATGAAATATGGGCTATGTCGAAGTCGCAAATGTGAGAGATAAAGTCAAAATTCTGAGTTTTTAGGTCGCAATTCTATGATTCTAAGTCACAATTCTGAGATACCATAGTGCGTTTTTTTTTTACTCCCTGGCGGAAACGGGCTTCCGTAGGTTCTCAGTGCTGCGAAGCAAAAGCAATCTCTGAGAAATCAGACAAATTATTATCAGATCATGTCAAAAGCTGATCAGTATTTCTTTACTGGAAAACAAAGAAATGCTTGTATTACACATTTTAATATGACATGCAATTACACATGAAAAATAGTAAAATTATTGTTGGTACATGTTGATAGAACAGCCCCCTCGATAAAAGAAAGTGTGGACGGACGTGTCGCATGTTCCGTACTCTGTATGACAGCGAGTTTAACACACTGTCCTTGGAAATTAGAAACTAATTGAACAATAAATTAATCTGAGCAAATTTTACACGTGTGGGTGATTTAATTCTGTCGAAATTGCGTGGAACTCCTCCGCTGAGGTCAGATACACACGGGAAAGTGTTCAGGAGGCTTCACGGAGTCCCGCCTCAGACTGGAATCAGGTCCTAATTAGACCCTGAGAACAATCCGAGTCTCTGTGTGTAATTGATTGTGTTGATTGAGCGGTAGTGTGACCAGGTGTGTGGTAGCAGGTCCTGCCAGTATAAAAACCTATTCACCGCATTCACACTTTATGCTTTCTTGCTTCAACACAGTTTATTGGTTTACTTATTTTACTCCTGTAGCAATTTAGCGGGACGTTAATTTGGCAATGCGCTCGTTTCTCTTTGTGCTGTGCCTGTGCGCAGGGGCTGGGCTCCCTGCACTGATCTCCGCCGGGCCTGCTGGCTGGGACTCTCGGGAATTGGCGCTCCAGGCCGACCTCTCGGCTCTCGAAGACGCAGCCCAGTAAGAGGACTTGAACCTCGCAGATGCGCCCTCCGAAGACCTGTCTGCAAGCGAGAACGACTCGCGGTCCTTAGCTCCCGACTTCCGCAGCCTTCCCGTATCCAGAGACGCGTACTCGCCCTACTTTGACAAGGAGAAGATGAAGCCGGCAGCCGCCCCTTACCCGCCTACATCAAGAGCGTCCTATTTCCTCCCCAGCGAGGGCGGCAGCCGGCTCGGCCGGCCATCGGGGGCACCCGAAGAGTGGTTGTGTGGTGCGACTCCAGCAGGATGTACGTGAGGGTCAGTCGGCTCCTGTTCGGCTTCAGCTGTCGGCCATCGGAGGTGACCTTGGGCAACTGCAGCGTCAGCCGAACCACACGCAGTTACTTCTACTTCATCTACGGGCTTCACGAGTGCGGCACCGAGCGATCGGTAAGCGGGTCTTCATCTACAGGCAGTGTATCGATGTGAGCAGTAGGGCCAGTGTCGGGGTTGCCTTTTCTGGGAATATCCCTTCCTCTGTGACCCTGCAGGTTGTCCAGGGCCGCCTGGTGTACTCCAACACTCTCCGCTATGCCCCGCCCTCCTCCAGTGCACCTGTGTATCGCTTCATTCCCTTCTGTGCCAGTCAAGTGCTCCTACAACAGGTAGGCAGGGCTCTGCTGCTGCGGAGAAGCTGCTGGGGAAAGTGTCCAGATGCCCCTCATCCCCTCTGTCCTGCAGGTTCCACTACTCCTACAAGGTTGGCTATGTCCCCACGTGGGCCAGGAGAAGGACCTTCTTCAAGGACCTGAAGAACAAGCACAGCTTTGTGCTGCTCACCACCAACTGTAAGCTCCTTGAGTGAGTGGCTCCTCCTGCCTGCAGGGGGTGCTGTGTGCAGGTGTAATGCTGCCTCTCTCTCTCTCTCTCTCCAGCCCATTGGGTCCGGCTCTCTCCTAAGGATGAGTACTTCCTGGGTCAGCCCATGTACTTCCAGGCCACTGCCTACTTTGCCACAGTGGAGCAGAGGCTGTACATCCACTCGTGTTACGTAACGGAGAAACCGGACCAGCATTCCCAGCCCCGTTTCCCTGTGATTGACAACTTGGGGTATGGCCCCTTCTGGGCGGAGAGGTGGGCAGGAGCCCCAAGAGCCTGCAGGGGTTCATCCTTGTCCCCAGGTGCATGGTGGACAGCAAGGCAGATGGCTGCCTGTCCAGGTTTGTCCCCTCCAAGCAGAAGGATGTGCTCCGCTTCACAATTGATGCCTTCCTCTTCCAGAAGAAGCTGTCCAGGAAGGTACTGCTCTCAAAGGCTGCTCAGCCTTCTTGCTCTACTGATCCATGGTCTGCTTTCACGTCCATGATCTAGATGTGAACCAGACTGTGACAGCTGTAGTGCCTAGAGCTGCCAGCTTGCCTTCATTGATGGCAGAAGGTCCTTCTCTGTCCCTCTATTGGCCTTGATCCCTTAATGCTGTGACCTTCCCTCTTGTAGCATGAAGTGACTGAGCTGTACATGCACTGTGTCATGGCTGTGGCTCCTGCTAAAGCAACACCAGGGACCAAGTCCTGCACCTACAACAGGGAGGTGAAGAGGTACTTCTGCAAGGAGCCTGCTGAGGGTGCTCTGGGACATGCCAGGTGGAGGCCTCACCTGTCCTCCTCTCCTCCAGGTGGGAGGAGCTGTATGGTGACCATGAGGTCTGTGCCTGCTGTGAGTCCAGGTGTCCTGGCAGCTGTAATGAAGGTGGGTCTGGTTCTCTATCCCTTGTGGATGCATCTCTGCCCAAGAGACAACCATGCTTGGACAACTGAGGAATGATCCTGTGCTGGACAAAAGGACTGTGTAGATGAGTAGACTGTGGGTCTCTGGGTATAGCAGATCCCTCAATCCTGGGTGTTGCTTGTCCACAGGTACCAGGAGCCTGGTGACCAGTAGTCGGGTGGCTGTGGCACCAGTAGAGGGTCCTCTGGATGTGGGAGCTGACTGGAATGAGGATGAGGAGGGAGACCCTCAGAGCTCCAGTGAAGATGCTGAGAGCACCAGTGAGGATGTGGAGGGAGCAGAGGACTTTGGAGATGTTGGCCAGTGGACAGGTAGGGTCTGGCAGGAGGAGCTCCTGTAGGGGTGGTGTCCTGCAGTGCAGCTGGATTGTTCTCCTTCTTCCTCCCCAGGTGCCTGAATGAAGGCTCCAGCCTGGCCCTTGTGACTCTCCTGCCTCCACTTGCCTTGTAATGGCAACATCTCAATAAAGCTGTGAAAGACCCTTCTGCTTGCCCTTGTTTCTTTATGGTTTATAGGTTTGAATGGGATGGAGGAATTCAAGGGAAGTGAGACCCATTAATCAATGGAAGTATTTGTGGGGGGGGGGTTCCCCTTTCAAGAATGCTTCTTGTATTGCTGCCAATGAGGACTGAAAATGGCTGGAGTAATAAAGCATTGTACTGGGGGAAGATGGCTGCATTATTCCTTGGGCAGGGCATTGTGACTTTTTTTTACTGGGGGAGAGACAGAGGTGTTCAATATACTGGAAATCCTCCCATTTCCGAGAGGCGTAGTGCTTATGGAGTGTGAGTTGCTACTGTAGTGCCCAGTAAGAGTGAGATCTGGTGTCCTATTCTAGGCTGCACAAACTGACTAAAATAAACACAAGGAAGGAATTGTCAACAGGGGCTTGGTGTAAAGTAGGCCTTCCCTTCCTTAGCAGAGGAACAATACTGGTGCACAAACATCAGTGAATAATGGTGCAGTTAGAATCTCGGAGGTCTTGTCTTATGGGCGTTGGTTTCACAGCAGTGGTATTGGACAGTCATGAGGAGTATTAGGATTGAGACTGGAGATCCCAGCACTTGATGGGGAAGACAGGTGTTCACAACCACCTCTACCAGCAGCACAGACTGTGTGGATTGAGACTGAACACTTACTACACAAAGCCTCTCCCCTGTTTCAGTGTCCCATGTCGTGAATCCTAGTCTCCCTTTGTGACTACCTATAATTTGCACAAATCATGATGGCCCACTAACACTGTTAATTTTTAGCCCTACTGCACTGCCCTATTAAAGCTTCAAGGTTTTAGGATAAACTATTTTATATAATGGTTCCAAAGGTGGCTTCTCAAAGTACTTGACATAATTACAATTAGAATACACAGGATAAAACAATTCCAATAGACAGAGGAGACCATGGATGGTGGTACTAAGGAAAGTAGAAGCAGAGGGGTAAAGATTGGAACCAGTTCAGTAAAGGCTCTTCTACAGAACAAGGTGTTGAGTCTGAATTTGAAGGAGTTTAGGGAAGGTGAATCTGGTATCCTTGGGGAGAGAGTTCCAGAGCTTGGGGGGCATAACAGGAGAAGGCCTTGTCACTCACACAGTGTAGATGGGCTTGGGGGACAGTTAGGAGACCAGAATAAGAAGAGCGAAGGTTATGAGGTGGGGAGCAGGGTGATAATAGATCAAACTGCTACTGAGGTGCAACTGAAATGTGACGGCATGTTCTACGATTTATGCAAGAAAGGGTAATGTTAGGCTTTTATGGACCGTTGGTACAACAGCAGTGCTCAAGGATTCATTTCTAATATTGAGGACAATGGGTTATATACCCCTCGTTCTTACCAAAGGATCAGAGACCTTTTGCTATATAAAAAGACTCCTTTCCACCACTAATTTATACAGGTTTGGTTCATTTGGGTTTTATCATTTAAGTGAAGTCAATGTCCTGCTCGCAGCTGAGCCCGACACACGGTACAGTCTGGTTTCTGTCGCTGGGCGCTCACCCTGCGGTCCATATGGGTCCTAATGCCCCAGTATACGGCAGTGGCAATTTCCCTAAGGAAACAAATACTCCACATTAGTCTGAATGCCACATTCTTCATTGGTCCCATAACATCACAGAAATATAAAAACAAAACTACTCACTCTTTAATCTCGTCTAATCCAAGACACACCAAATATCACAGTCTTCTTTAAACACGCGTGCTGTGATTCCTCTATGTAGCAGAAATAACAACCGAGGAGCCAAGAGATCATTTCAGCATTTCGTGTCTGAACGGAAAACACAAACGACCAACTTGGAATGACTTGCTTTTGACGCTTTTCAAAGCGTTCTTTGTGCACGACAACTGCACCACCAAGCAAACTACATAAATATGAGAAAACACGCAAGAGAGTTGTCACTCAGTGTCGAAGGGTCGATGTATACTGGGGCTCAGTTGAAATACAACGTCAGGACTTTTCCGAATTATGTCACACAAAGAGAGCACAGCCTTTTCCGCCATGCCACATGTAACTTGGTAACTCGCCGTGATCGTATAGTGGTCAGTACTTTGTGTTGTGGCCGCAACAATCCGGGTCACGGCAGAATAGGGGCGTCTGCTTTTACTACTTGCACGAATTAAGGCAAAAAAAAGCCAATCGATGTGAACGAACGGCGCTTTGCAGAGGAGTACTGCCTGACTGGATCGTTGATGAACGACAGAGGCCACTCCGACCTCTTCTTGGTTTTCTTCAATGACTTACAAAGGATCTTCTTCACATTGGCCCATGCAAAGCAAACACAGGAAAGTGCAATTCAAGCAGAGACCAGGAGGGACTTGTTTACACCGAGAGTGGTCGGAGAATGGAACAATGCGCCCAGCCCTGTTGCTGGAGCCGATTCTTGATGAGATCTTGGGCTCACTAAGAGGCCCCCGCTGGATGCTAATCTTTCTGTTGTTCTTGCAGGTCCTGCGCTGCTTTTGAGCCGACAGAGCTCGTCCTGGTCTGTCGGCACAGCCCAATTGCAAATGATCGGCTCCGCGTACAGAAGGAACGTGCGTTTGGTACAAGAGTGCACGAAGGCACCGGAAATACATTGAGAACAAATGACCAGTCGCTAAAGACCTCTGTGAAGTACAGGAGCGTGCAAAACGAGGCTGTTTCCACCCGGTCTCGAACCGGGGACCTTTCGCATGTTAGGCAAACGTGATAGCCGCTACAGTACGGAAACCTGCAGGGACTGCTGCTGGTGTCTCGCTTGCGTTTCGGGCTGAGAAAGGGACGCGTCACTTTAGGCAGGGTGGGCTGGAGAGAGGAACAAAGGGCGCGATGAAACAAATTGCCGAAACCCGGGATCGAACCAGGGACCTTTAGAAATTCAGTCTAACACTCTCCCAGCTGAGCTATTTCGGCGGTGCGCAGAGCCCACAGCCACCTGCTCCAGCCTTCCTCGGTTGCGGCATGAGCGCACCAAGAGTAGCGGGAGAGTGTTGCAGGAACATCACTCAGAAGGAAAGCCACCCAGCTGCGCTCTCTGAGCTCTGTCCAGCGCATCTTCCTCGCATGGATTCCTGCCTGCGACGGGCAGGAAACAATTAGCAAGAACAGAACGACACCCCATGGGTGTCTCATGACCACACCTTAGGTTGTGACACGTGCAGGTGTGAGGGGTTGCCGGGCTACTCTGGAGCAGAGCTTGGGTGGAGGGGGGGCTGGAAAGCAGACAAAGAGGTGACACCTCAAGGTCTGCACGATCACAGCTCTCCGCCGCCCCAGGCTTCCGCTCGATAAGCTACTGGACACACCCGCCCCTCCTCACACAGACCGTGGAAAAGCCCCCGAGTGGGAGGGCTCTCTCTTCCTCCCAGGAGCTCTTGGACACGACGCACAGACAGAGCGCGGGGAGCTGCCGCTTGCAAACACGGCTCCAGGCAGGACTCCACTCCGCAGGAGCAGTAGAGCAGAGGAGATGGGGGCAGCTTAGCTCCTGTGCAGAGACCTGAGCTGTTGTTGCTGTGGATGCTGTCTTTTCTGCACTCGGGGTAGGAGTGAATGTTGAGTTTCCCTTAGAAATGAAGCAGAACACTTCAACGGCACGGGTGTGTGTGTGTGCGTGCGCCCTGGTGATTCTGGGAGACAGATCGAACCTGGGCTAAAAGAGAGGGGGCTTAGCCCTCTTCCATTTGCTAGTTCAAAGTTGTACAACCCATTTGTATCTGCTAGGCGGCGCAGTCGTCGTCAACAAAGAAGGCTTTGAAACCCACCCCTCCACTCTTTGAATAAAGCAGTGTCGTCAGGCCCTGACATCCCACCCCCGCCACTGTCTACGTAAAGTAGTATCGTCAGGGCCTGACATCCCACTCCCGCCACTCTCTGTGTAAAGTAGTGTCATATGGCCCTGACACCAATCCCTCCACTCTCTGCATAAAGCAGTGTCTTATGGCCCTGAAACCCTCCCCTCCACTCTCTACATAAAGCAGTGTTGTTAAGCCCTGACATCCCTCCCCCGCCACTCTCTGTGTAAAGCACTGTCGTATGGCCCTGACATCACACCCCCACCACTCTCTGCGTAAAGCACTGCCGTATAACCCTGACACCCACCCCTAAACAATCTGCATTAAGCTGTGTTGTCAGGCACTGATATCCCACCCCCACCACTCTCTGCAGAAAGCACTGTCATATAGCCCTGACACCCACCCCTCCATTTTTTGCATAAAGCAGTGTCGTCAAGCCCTGCCACTCTCTGCGTAAAGAAGTGTCGTATGGCCCTGACATCCCACCCCCACCACTAACTGTGTAAAGTAGCATCGTCAGGCCCTGACATCCCACCCCTGCCACTCCCTACGTAAAGAAGTGTCGTATGGCCCTGACATCACACCCCCACCACTCTCTGCCAAAAGCACTGTCGTATAGCCCTGACATCCCACCCCTCCACTCTCTGCATAAAGCAGTGTCGTCAAGCCCTGACATCCCACCCCCACCACTCTCTGTGTAAAGCAGTGTCATATGGCCCTGACATCCTAGCCCCACAACTCTCTGTGTAAAGCACTGTCGTATAGCCTTGACACCCACCTCTCCACTCTCTGTGTAAAGCAGTGTCATCTAGCCCTGACATCCCACCCCCTCCACTCTCTGAATAAAGAAGTGTCGTATGGCCCTGACACCCACCCCTCCATTCTCTGCATAAAGCAGTGTCGTCAGGCCCTGACATCCCACCCCTCCACTCTCTGCGTAATGCGGTATCGTCAGGCCTTGACATCCAACCCCAGCCACTCTCTGCGTAAAGCAGACATGTTACAGACATTTACAACAAAGACATATTATAAAATATTGACATATACTGTAGGTGGCTGGAGCATTATTGGGAGACAGACTCACTGTTCCTCAGGCTGTGACAGGAGATCACATACTGGGCTCCCAGATCAACTGAGTTCCCTCCTCCCTCTCCCAGTAGGATTGGGACCCGTTGTGATTCTGGCAGGTGTGGGAACTCTGGGATTAGATTTCTGAATTTCGGGAAGAATGTTTCTCTAATCCCAGAGTATCTGTCACAGTGCAGTAGGAAGTGCACCTCTGTCTCTATTTCTCCCCGCTGGCAGTGGGAGCACAGCCTGTCCTCTCTGGGCAGCCAGGTCTGCCTGTGTCGCCCAGTTTCTATGGCCAGGTTGTGGTCACTGAGCCTGTAATTCGTCAGGGTCTGTTTCTGTTAGTTATTTTTTATTTTGGTCAAATATTCAGCTAGTGTGTATTGTCTGTTTAAGGTTCTGTAGCATTCCAGTTTATGTTGTGTTTGTGTGTGTGTGTCCCAGTGTGTGAGATATTGCTGTTTGATCTGTGCTGTGATGTGGTTGAGTCTGGGTTGTGGTGCTCTAGCAGTGCTGTCCTGAGGCTGGTTAGTGTCAGTGTCACTCACTGCGAGTGTGATTTCAGCAGAGTCTCTGTACTCTTGGGACACTTGACTCACCTGTCTCTTTATTTCTCTCCCTGTGCTGTCCCTCTCCTGCCCCCTCTCTCCCTCCTCAGACTCCAGCTGGAGGAGGTCCAATCACCACCTCCTGTGAGACAGAAGAAAAATAAGGTGGGTAATGCTCTGATCCTCTCTTTACTCCTGTCCAGTGTCCAGTCAGTGTCCAGTCAGTGTGTCTGTATGAACCCCTCTCTCTCAGTGCAGTGTTCATGTACTGGAGTGTCCAGTCAGTGTGTCTGTATGAACCCCTCTCTCTCTCAGTGCAGTGTTCATGTCCTGGAGGTTCCAGTCATGTGTCTGTATGAACCCCTCTCTCTCTCTCAGTGCAGTGTTCATGTCCTGGAGTGTCCAGTCCGACTCTTAACGTGACTCTCCTGTCTCTGCTGCAGAATCGCTGGTGCGTCTTTTTAAACTCCCTGAGCTGTGTGTCGGTGGAGACAGATGATCAGGACGAGCCGATGGAGGCGGCGGAGACCGTGGGTCAGGAGAGGAAGAGCGAGGGAGAGGAGGAGCAGGCTGCCGGGAAGGACAAGAAGAGGAAGAGGAGGTGCAGGTGAGCAGACAGGGGGGCGCCGCTTGGTCGTGTCTGTGATTCAAGGAGGAGTCTCCTCTTGCTGTTTGATGTCATGGTGACGTCTGTGTCTGTGTCCCTCACACCTGCAATAACAATATTCTTTCCAGGTTCCTTTCCTGGTTCTGTGCCAGCTAAGATCTGGACTGGACTAGACTGGACTGGACAGGAGCTGAAGGACACCAGACTGGACTGGACTGGAGCCTAGGGACACCAGACTGGACTGGACCGGAGCTGAGAGACACCAGACTGGACTGCACCGGAGCTGAGAGACACCAGACTGGACTGGACTGGAGCTGAGGGGCCCCAGACTGTACTGGACTGGAGCTGAGGGACCCCAGACTGTGCTGGACCGAAGCTGAGGGACCCCAGTCTGGACTGAAGCTGAGGGACCCCAGTCTGTGCTGGACCGAAGCTGAGGGACCCCAGTCTGTGCTGGACCGAAGCTGAGGGACCCCAGTCTGGACTGCACTGGAGCTGAGGGGCCCCAGACTGGACTGGACTGAAGCTGAGGGACCCCAGACCCCAGTCTGGACTGAAGCTTGTAATTTTTGTTCTTTTGTTAAGCATCAATAAAAAATTTTTTAAAAAAATCTGTTCAGCTTTTGGTTTTTTCCCTCCCCCCCCCCCCTAAGGTTGCTGCTGGGAGAGGTGTGAGTGGGGCCAGCAGGGGGCGCTCTCACCCTGTGGTCTGTGTGGGTCCTGATGCCCCAGTATAGTGACGGGGGACACTGGACTGTAAACAGGCGCCGTCCTTCAGATGAGACGTCAAACCGAGGTCCTGACTCTCTGTGCTCGTTAACAATCCCATGGTGTTTCTGGAGAAGAGTAGGGGTGTAACCCCAGTGTCCTGGCCTGATTCCCCCCCTGGTCTTGACCCATCATGGCCTCCTAATCACCCCCCTCTCTGAACTGGCTCCATCCCTCTGCTCTCCTCCCCACTGGATCCCCCTGACCTGGGAAGAGCTCTGAGTGGAGAGTCCAGACGGATTAATTATTATTATTATTATTCGTGCTGCACTGGGCTTCAGTCCTGGTAGTGAGAGGGAGACTCTGTGATCAGTACAGACACTTATGACTGTATAATAATACACGATAGAAATGGAAAACAGGGTAGCGCTGTAGTCCCTTCGAAACGTTTTGAACTGCCAGAAGAAGTTTTCACAACCCGGACTCGTGAAGGTACAGGTCTTCTCCCATCGTCCGGAGCAAGGTGTATGGTGTCCTGGTGATTTCTCCCGTTTTGAACGGAGTTTAATGTCTTGTTTCTACTTTATTAGAGAGAGGCACTGAACATCCTGTGATGGACTGGTGTCCTGTCCAGGGTGTGTGAGTGTGTGTGTGTCCTGTGATGGACTGCTGTCCTGTCCAGGGTGTGTGAGTGTGTGTGTCCTGTGATGGACTGCCGTCCTGTCCAGGGTGTGTGAGTGTGTGTGTGTCCTGTGATGGACTGCTGTCCTGGCCAGGGTATGTGAGTGTGTGTGTGTCCTGTGATGGACTGGTGTCCTGTCCAGGGTGTGTGTGTGTCCTGTGATGGACTGGTATCCTGTGAAGGACTGGTGCCCTGTCCAGGGTGTGTGTGTGTCCTGTGATGGACTGGTGGATCACAATATTAATTCTCCTCCTTGATTCCCTCCTTCATCGCCAGAGTGAAAGCGGGACACGGCAGTAAAAGCTCAGCCCTGCGGGTGGTGGTCCTCTCGGCCACACGGGGGCGCTCTGGCTCCACGGGGGGGGGGTTATGTTCAAGTCCCGCTGGGAATCGCACCAACGCGGTGGAGTTCGTGAACGTCCCAGACACCAAGAAAACGAAAGAGAGATAAAAGGTCGTTTTCGGGGTTCAAGAAGCAACCCCGAGATTCAGGGAGTTTCCCCGCTGAGCTTACTCTGCCGAAAACACGCAGGTTTTATTTTTTTCCCGTGCCCCCCCTCACACAGGCCGTTTCTGTAGCGTGAAGTTGTGTTTTTTTGCGCGGCGGTCGGTGAGAGGCGAAATTTTATTCATTTTTTTCCCACGGTTTGAAACAGAAACAGCCGGGTGGTGTTGTAGAGAGGTCGAGAGAGGTTTTGGGGGGCGGGGGGGGGGGTCGTGAGGTCCCACGCAGCGCTCGGAAAAGAAAATGGCGTTTCTTGTCCCGGCAGGACGGGGGGGAACCCGTGTTTTTTGGACATGGCGTGGCCCGAAATTTACGCCCTTGGGCGCTAGAGGGGGGTGGATGTTGGTCTTTCTTTGATTTTGGGGTCGGGGGGGGGGGTGCTAATTTCACTGAACCAAACCCCACGGAAACCCGTGTTGGACGTGGGGGTGCTGAATGCGCCCTCGACGTGATTTTGTCTTTAAATTCAAGTGCAGCTTTTGTAACGCTTGGGCCGGAAACACCTGGACCCGTTTCCTCTGCCTGTCCGAGGTGGCGACTACCGGGGTCGTACAGGGACACCCGGCTGGCCGCTGAGAGTTGGAAAAATAAAATGTCCACCCAAAAAAAAAACAACAACCGTGAAAAATGTCGGCCATTTTTGTTTCGCGGCCGAGCCGTGAGCGCGTGGGGGGCGACGTCACGGGGGCGTCACAATGAGCCGCCTGACGTCACAGAGCGGCGGATTCTAGCGGGGGGCGGCGCCGGAGCCCCATGAGCTCAGAGGAGTGAAGAGAGAAGAGGAGGAAAGCGCTATATAGTCCTTTCTAAACACGTGTTTCTTCCAATAAAGTTACTTCGACTTCAATCATTAGTTTCAGCTTCAGAATCGCTCTTCAGTATCCCCGTGAAACGGTAAGTCAGTCAAAAGTGCCGCTGGCGAGAAATGACAAAATAAGTGGAGAAATAAGTTGTTTTTTTACCGTTACTCAACTCTTATGGGTATGATCGTGCTGTAAAAAGATATTGAGAGGAGGTGCACCTCTACATAGAGAGTGGCGGGGGTGTGGAACAAGCTGCCCAGCCCTGTGGTTGAAGCCGATACCCTGGCTTCTCTCCAGACACAGCTGGGTGAGCTCCTCCAGTCAGGACAGGAGGCTCTTCTGTACACAGAGGGGGGCGGGGGTGGGGAATAAACCGCCCAGCTGTGTGGCTCCGCCCCCTCCCCTCCCCACTGTGACTCTGCTTGTCTCGGCAGGACGATGCACCGACAGAGATGCCGCATGGCCATGCGCGGTCGCAGCAGGACCCGGGCCCGGCGAGGCGTCGTAAGTCCACCCCTCCCGCCCGCCGTCCAGCGTCCAGCATCCAGCCCTCCTCCGACTGACCTCTCCGCCCCCAGCAGCACTCGCTGTATTATAATAATATTATAAACTTCACTGATAGAGCACCTTTCACACACATAGCAGCACAAAGCGCTTGACAGACCAGGTCTCACGGTAACACCTCCAGACGAGGAGAGACACTTCCAGTGGTGATCTTGACTGAGGACACGCCCTCGGCTCAAGAGACAGGGTCACGTGTACAGTATGGCCTTCTGAGAGCACAGATTGCCTCTGGATGACCCAGACTCTTCCTGGACACACTGGACACACTCGCCTGTCCGGACTCTTACTGGACACACTGGACACACTCGCCTGTCCGGACTCTTACTGGACACACTGTACACACTCACCTGTCCAGACTCTTACTGGACACACTGGTCAGACTCACCTGTCCAGACTCTCACTGGACACATTGTAGAGACTCACCTGTCCAGACTCTTACTGGACACACTGGTCAGACTCACCTGTCCAGACTCTCACTGGACACACTGTACACACTCACCTGTCCACACTCTCACTGGACACACTGTAGAGACTGCCCAAGGCCCCTAGTCTCGACACGACTGGGCTGGGCTATTTGGTCAGAGCTGTCTCGGAGATGGGCTGTTTGGCGTCTTCACAGGTCACACCGGTCAGGCCGAACCCGGACTGGCAGCGGGAGAGGTCCCGGCCCAAGTCCCGGTGCTTTTCCGTAAGTCTGACCCGGTCGCCTTCCGCGAGACTGGACCGGCCGCCCTGTGGTGGGCCCGGTGCCCCACATCTACCCTACAGCTCCCCCACTGACCCCTAAACTCCCGATACCCTACAGCTCCCCCCACTGACCCCTAAACTCCTGATACCCTACAGCTCCCCCACTGACCCCTAAACTCCCGATACCCTACAGCTCCCCACTCTGACCCCTAAACTCCCAATACCCTACAGCTCCTCACACTGACCCCTAAACTCCCGATACCCTACAGCTCCCCTCACTGACCCCTAAACTCCCGATACCCTACAGCTCCACACTCTGACCCCTAAACTCCCGATACCCTACAGCTCCCCACTCTGGCCCCTAAACTCCCGATACCCTACAGCTCCCCACTCTGACCCCCACAGTCCTGATGGCCGAGAGGTCTCTGCTTGCTGTAGTGATTGAGTGAGCTCTGTGGACCTAACCTCTGTCTTGTGTCCTCGTTTCCAGCATCTCCTAGTGGTCCGTCATTTCACCAGAGCTGAAGGTGAGATCTGGGGAGGAGACAGAGCACCCCCTAACACCCCTGAGCTAGGTTACAGGGTAAGACAGCTTCTTACTGTTGGACACACCTGTCCACACTCTTTCTGGACACACTGGACACACTCACCTGTCCGGACTCTTACTGGACACACTGTACACAACCACCTGTCCAGACTCTCACTGGACACACTGTCCACACTCACCTGTCTGGGCTCTTATTGGACACACTGTACACACCCACCTGTCCAGACTCTCACTGGACACACTGTCTACACTCACCTGTCTGGGCTCTTATTGGACACACTGTCCACACTCACCTGTCCAGACTCTCACTGGACACACTGTACACACTCACCTGTCCACACTCTCACTGGACACACTGTCCACACTCACCTGTCCAGACTCTCACTGGACACACTGTACACACTCACCTGTCCAGACTCTTACTGGACACACTGTACACACTCACCTGTCCAGGCGTAGTCTCTGCTCCTCATCCCCCCTGCGTTGTGTCTCCCTCTCTCCCCGCTGGACAGAATCCCGTGGTGTCTTCGTGTTTCCCTGAGCTCGTCCAGAAGCTGGAGAGGGTGGCCGAGCTGCAGCTGGAGCTCCCGGGGTCGCCCAGCTCGTTCGGCTCGGTGCCTGTCTCCCTGTGTCTCTCCGTGTGTCTCCCTGCTCTCTGTCTGTCCTGCGTTGTCCCAGCTGGGTCTCTCTCCCTGTGTCTCTCCGTGTGTCTCCCTGTCTGTCTCTCTGTCTGTCCTGCGTTGTCCCAGCTGGGCCTGTCTCCTCTGCTCTTTGCCTTCAGCTCTGTTCGCCGATGTCCCGCCAGCCCGTCACTCTCTCAGCCTGTCTCTTGACTTGCAGGAGGAAGAGGAGGTGGAGACAGCTCTTCCGGCAGGAGAGAGTAAGGAGGTCAGTGCTGGTCCCACCCTGCCCCCTGTCCTGTCTGTGGTGGAGTTTTGCCGTCTTGTCTGTCCCTGGGTCTCAGTGTCTCTCTCTCTTTCAGCCCTGTCTGTCAGTGTCTCTCTCGGCCTGCTGTCTGCCTGTCCCTGCCTCTCTGTCTCTCTCTCTTTCAGCCCTGTCTGTCAGTGTCTCTCTCCTCCTCCTCTCTGTTCTCAGTGTGTCTCTCTCCTCCTCTCTGTCCTGTGGTGTCCAGGCGGTGTGTCTCTCTCCTCCTCCTCCTGTCTGTCATGTGGTGTCCAGTGGGTCAGTATTAGTGGGCTACACCCAGGCTCACTCACTGCGAGTGTGATCTCAGCAGAGTCTCTGTGCTCTTGGGACACTTGACTCACCTGTCTCTCTCTTTCTCTCCCTGTGCTGTCCCTCTCCTGCCCCCTCTCTCCCTCCACGGACTCCAGCTGGAGGAGGTCCAATCACCACCTCCTGTGAGACAGAAGAAAAAGAAGGTGGGTAATGCTCTGATCCTCTCTTTACTCCTGTCCAGTGTCAAGTCAGTGTCCAGTCAGTGTGTCTGTATGAACCCCTCTCTCTCTCACTGCAGTGTTCATGTACTGGAGTGTCCAGTCCGACTCTTAACGTGACTCTCCTGTCTCTGCTTCAGAAGCGCCGATGCGTCTTTTTAAAGTCCCTGAGCTGCGTGTCAGTGGAGACAGAAGATCAGGACGAGCCGATGGAGGCGGAGGAGACCGTAGCTCAGGAGAGGAAGAGTGAGGGAGAGGAGAAGCAGGCTGCCGGGAAGGACAAGAAGAGGAAGAGGAGGTGCAGGTGAGCAGACAGGGGGGCGCCGCCCGGTCGTGTCTGTGATTCAAGGAGGAGTCTCCTCTTGCTGTTTGATGTCATGGTGACGTCTGTGTCTGTGTCCCTCACACCTGCAATAAGAATATCTTTCCAGGTTCCTTTCCTGGTTCTGTGCCAGCTAAGATCGGAGTCGCCTTCCCCACCAAGGACTGGACTGGACTGGACTGGACCGGAGCTGAGAGACACCAGACTGGACCGAAGCTGAGGGACCCCAGACTGTGCTGGACCGAAGCTGAGGGACCCCAGACTGGACTGGACAGGAGCTGAGGGACCCCAGACTGTGCTGGACCGAAGCTGAGGGACCCCAGTCTATGCTGGACCGAAGCTGAGGGACCCCAGTCTGTGCTGGGCCGAAGCTGAGGGACCCAAGACTGTGCTGGTCTGAAGCTGAGGGACCCCAGACTGGACAGCACTGGAGCTGAGGGACACCAGACTGGACTGGACAGGAGCTGAGGGACACCAGACTGTGCTGGACCGACGCTGAGGGACCCCAGACTGTGCTGGACCGAAGCTGAGGGACCCCAGTCTATGCTGGACCGAAGCTGAGGGACCCCAGTCTGTGCTGGGCCGAAGCTGAGGGACCCAAGACTGTGCTGGTCTGAAGCTGAGGGACCCCAGACTGGACAGCACTGGAGCTGAGGGACACCAGACTGGACTGGACAGGAGCTGAGGGACACCAGACTGTGCTGGACCGACGCTGAGGGACCCCAGACTGTGCTGGACCGAAGCTGAGGGACCCCAGTCTATGCTGGACCGAAGCTGAGGGACCCCAGTCTGTGCTGGGCCGAAGCTGAGGGACCCAAGACTGTGCTGGTCTGAAGCTGAGGGACCCCAGACTGGACTGGACAGGAGCTGAGGGACCCCAGACTGTGCTGGACCGAAGCTGAGGGACCCCAGTCTATGCTGGACCGAAGCTCAGGGACCTCAGACTGGACCGAAGCTGAGGGACCCCAGTCTGTGCTGGACCGAAGCTGAGGGACCCCAGACTGTGCTGGACCGATGCTGAAGGACCCCAGTCTGGACTGAAGCTGAGGGACCCCAGACTGCACTGGACTGAAGCTGAGGGGCCCCAGACTGTACTGAAGCTGAGGGGCCCCAGACTGGACTGATGACCTTTTGTTAAGCATCAATAAATTTTTTTAAAAAAAAATCTGTTTAGCTTTTGGTTTTTTCCCTCCCCCCCCCCCCCAAGGTTGCTGCTGGGAGAGGTGTGAGTGGGGCCAGCAGGGGGCGCTCTCACCCTGCAGTCTGTGTGGGTCCTGATACCCCAGTATAGTGACGGGGGACACTGGACTGTAAACAGGCGCCGTCCTTCGGATGAGACGTAAAACCGAGGTCCTGACTCTCTGTGCTCGTTAACAATCCCGGGGTGTTTCTGGAGAAGAGTAGGGGTGTTACCCCAGTGTCCTGGCCTGATTCCCCCCCTGGTCTTGACCCATCATGGCCTCCGTATCACCCCCCTCTCTGAACTGGCTCCATCCCTCTGCTCTCCTCCCCACTGAGAGCTGCTGTGTGCTGAGCGGACTGGAGCATCATCCAGGTAGGGGCTGCACACTGGGGGGGCTGGAGGGGATCCCCCTGACCTGGGAGGAGCTCTGAGTGGAGAGTCCAGACTTATTAATTATTATTATTATTCGTGCTGCACTGGTCTTCAGTCCTGGCAGTGAGAGGGGGACTCTGTGATCAGTACAGATACTTATGACTGTCTAATAATACACGATACAAATGGAAAACAGGGTAGCGCTGTAGTCCCTTCGAAACGTTTTGAACTGCCAGAAGAAGTTTTCACAACCCGGACTCGTGAAGGTACAGGTCTTCTCCCTTTGTCCGGAGTAAGGTGAGAGGTCACCCCCTCGGGGCGCAGTATCCCCGATGCACTCCCCCACCACCACCCAAAACGACACACACTTCTGTGACGATTGGGAGACCCCGGTTCGACCAGCCCCTGCGGTGGAGGAAACGACCCGCTGGAGAGAATACGCAGACTCCACACAGAAGGGTCACCTCGGCATTTATTCCAACAGCAAAACAACACCAGAGAGAAACGGTCTCCGAAAGATAAGCGCACACCGGGAAAAACACGACAGGGTCATTACAAATGGGAATAGGAGTTCTTTTTTTTAATGTCGCGTTTCTACTTTATTAGAGAGAGGCACTGAACTTTGGGGAACGTGACATCCACCCAGTATTACTAGTAGGTTGATAAATATAAATGTTCTTTTTCCCCCCGTATGATACCTCGCGAAATATAACGATGGCCAACTCCTTAAGTTGAAATTTAAACCCTTCTCACGCTACAAGACAGTCCGTCAACATCGCCGCGGCCCGAAGTGCGACCTTCGGTATGACGTTGGCCGAAGGGGGTGGGGTAAGTACGTCACAGCCGGGGGAAGCCCCTATCACGTGAGAGGGGTGCGGCGGGCGACGAGCCCCAGGGGGCGAAGAGAAATTGATTTGTGTGGGGTGTGGAAACACTACACGACCGCGCAAGCGAGCCGTTTTTTTTTTTGTTTTGTTTTTTCCAGAACATCAGAACAACCGCAGAGATGACCATCGATCCACCTCCAGACGTTTCCTTTTTTGTCCTCTTTGGCCCCCAAAATAAAAAAAAAAACTGGGATCCATCGTGGCGTTGCCAAATTAAAACGTCAACCACTTTTCGGGCTTTCGTGCTGTCCATGATGAAACCGTCATGGTTGTGTAAGCATACGTTACGTCACAGACCGGCGGCGCTCGGACGTGAGGAGTGTCGTTACGTTTTTGAAACGGGCATGTCAGACAAGATCTCTGACAAGATCTCCGAAAAACCCAAACCTGTAAGATTCAATTTCAATTCAGTTTTTTTATATAGCGCCTTTCACAACACGAATGCCCCAAGGCCCCGAACAAAGGAGTTGTTCCACACCCCCGCCACCCTCTGTGTACAGTAGAGCCCCCTGTACTGACTGGAGGAGCTCACCCAGCTGTGTCTGGAGAGAAGCCGGGGTATCGGCTTCAACCACAGGGCTGGGCGGCTTGTTCCCCACCCCCACCCCCTTCTGTGTACAGAAGAGCCTCCTGTCCTGACTCCAGTAGGAAATGTCACCTGGAGGCAACACACCAGCTTCTTTTAACAGATCACCTCGGGAATCGGGAACAACGGAGCTGTGTGCGGACGTCTGTACGGAGGGGTTCAGCGCGGGGGGGCTCCGGGCTCGGGTCTGGACCCGGGGGGGGACTGTCTGTGTGGAGTCTGCATGTTCTCCCTGTGTTCTTCGGGTCCAAAGACAGGCTTTTGGGCTAATTGGCTTCTGGGAAAACTGGCCCTGGTGTGTGTGTGTCCTATGATGGAGTGCTGTCCTGTCCAGGGTGTGTGAGTGAGTGTGTGTTTGTCATGTGATGGACTGGTTCCTGTCCAGGTTGTGTGAGTGTGTGTGTCTGAGTGTCCTGTGAGGGACTGGTGTCCTATCCAGGTTGTGTGTGTGTGTCCTGTGATGGACTGGTGTCCTATCTAGGGTGTGTGTATGTCCTGTGATGGACTGGTGTCCTGTCCAGGGTGTGTGAGTGAGTGTGTGTGTCTGTGTGTCCTGTGATGGACAGATGGTACCAAGCCTGGACACCCATGAGACACTGGCTTCCTCAGAAGACTCTCACGGAGGGCACACTGTCCCTAACCCGGGTCCAGAAGAAACTACCGTGATCTATAATTCCTGCGCCTCGGAAGGGTTTATGACGTCTATGTCCGGCGCCCGCGCCCGTGGACCGGCGGTTTGGCGTCGCGCTCCGCAGCTCGAGCTTCGGTGCGAGGCAGGGCGCGAGGGAGTCGATGTGGCTCCGGCGCCATCTTTGCTGGTGAGTCAATTGTGACCGTTGCGGTACAATAAACCATCAATAAACCTTTTCCCACCCCGTCCAGTATTTCTGTCGCGGCCCACGTCCCTTACAATCGACAAACTATAAAAAAAACAGTAGCCCTTCGCAACATTACACGCCATTTTTTTTATTTTAAACGTCCGCTAGATACGCAGGTGGCTCGATACCTGTCTTATCCTCGCCGGCGTCTTTATACCGGCAAGTGAATTTTATTTGGGGTCCCTCAGAATTGTGACAGAAATGTCAGTGAACCACAATAAAAAACGAAACTTTTTTTTGAAAGGCGGTGAATGGATTTTCTGAGTAACCGTGTAGCGACTAACGTAAGGAAAAAAAAGTTGTCTTTCCCTACGAAGACGTTTTGGTACAGGACTTTCTTTAAATATCAGTTGTGCATAGCGTTTTACAAAAAGTTGATGATGATCTTGGAGATAATTGCAAAGGAAAATTGAGATAACTACCAAAACATTACGTGTGAAACGACAGGACAGAACTTTGAACCCACAAAGAAACAAAGGTATGAAATATTGCCTCGTCATGGGGGGTTGATAATTGTAGTAAGTGTTCCTAATTTTCGTAAAGAAATGTATATTATGTGACTCACACGTGAGATTTAGTGTATATACGTTTCATATTGTGCATATATACGGGGTTAAAAAGTGGAATGAGTATGATTATAAACTCGTGTGTCCTATAATCAGATTGTCCTATAATTTTTGAACAAGCTTTGATTAGACAGGTGAAAAACAACATCAGATCCTTTTTTTAAATATATTCTCACGTCTGAATATCAGCTTCTCCCCTCTGGCCAACATTTCAGGGCTCCCAGGTGTAGATCCCAAATTGAAACAAATATTAATTTGTTACCAAGTTAAACAGTTAATAGAAGTGAGTGACCAGGGTAAATAAAGGTGGGTCAGTGTAAACTGTTTATTCTGGACCAGACTTCGTCATGTGTGATATGTCATGACTTCTTATATTAAGTTTTATCTTTATATTTAGTTCTACATGTGTAATAGATGCGATGTGTGTCCATAAAAAGGTTTCTCCAGGGGAAAATCAAGTTCGTTTTAAAACCGTGTTTCCTTTTTAGGGTACGTTTGCATTCCAAGTGTGGGGTTTTTGCCTTTTTATCATATTTTGGATGTGAATCCGTGGTATTTTTGCTGAGACAAGTTGCCTTTCTTATACGCGGAGGGATCTGCTCGTGAGATGTCCGCTTGGTCCATTTCTGAGCTCAGTATAAGGTGTAGAAAGCATGACTGTCATCATAACCCGCATCTCACCCAGGTGTGGAATAATGTTGTGACTATTGCTTCAGCAATAACATGCTGATTGCATGTTTCTAGATGGGTATAACAGAGATCTCAACTACTGAGGGGCCTTATTAATAAAGTCTCCACAGCCGAGGCGCTGTGTCTCTTTTCAGCTGGCGATAAACCTTTCCTCGATCCTTTGCGGACTTGTAAAACTGTTCCTGATCAGAATAAAAAACGCTCACGCTAATACACAAGCACCCGTGTCTCGCCAAAGCTGACAAATAAACAGACGGACAAGCCGCACTGCACGTGTGAACAGGGGAATGAGCGAGTGAGCGGGGATAGGGCGCCTCCTGCGCTTAAAAGCTTACAGCACCTGGTATTCCCAGGTGGTCTCCCATCCAAGTACTAACCAGGCCCATCCCTGTTTAGCTTCCGAGATCAGACGAGATCAGGCGTGCTCAAGGGGGTGTGGCCGTAAGCGACACAAAGGCTCGCTGGCACCCTTCTTATTGAGAGGACAGCTCCGTCACCTCTTTTACGACGCTGCTTTTTTTCCCTTGCGTTTTTCTCTTCTTCCCACGTTCTCTCTCTTCACTGCCTTCGTCCCCGCTCTATTTCACTTCAGCCTTTCACTCTTGCTTCCTTCCAATGAGGACGGAGCTGCGGGAGAAAGGGCGCTATAGAGGATCGCTGTGGAGAGCTGCTGCTGTGCTTTGACATCTGAGCTCTGTGGAAAACGATCTCAATACAATTCTGAAAAACGCGACTCTCCGAACGCCAGCCGAACAAGTCTCCACAGCCGAAGCGCTGTGTCTCTTTTCAGCTGGCGATAAACCTTTCCTCGATCCTTTGCGGACTTGTAAAACTGTTCCTGATCAGAATAAAAAACGCTCACGCTAATACACAAGCACCCGTGTCTCGCCAAAGCTGACAAATAAACAGACGGTCAAGCCGCACTACACGTGTGAACAGGGGAATGAGTGAGCGAGCGGGGATAGGCCGCCTCCTGCGCTTAAAAGCTTACAGCACCTGGTACTCCCAGGCGGTCTCCCATCCAAGTACTAACCAGGCCCATCCCTGTTTAGCTTCCGAGATCAGGCGTGCTCAAGGGGGTGTGGCCGTAAGCGAGAGCAAGGCTCGCTGGCACCCTTCTTATTGAGAGGACAGCTCCGTCACCTCTTTTACGACGCTGCTCTTTTTCCCTTGCGTTTTTCTCTTCTTCCCACGTTCTCTCTCTTCACTGCCTTCGTCCCCGCTCTATTTCACTTCAGCCTTTCACTCTTGCTTCCTTCCAATGAGGACGGAGCTGCGGGAGAAAGGGCGCTATAGAGGATCGCTGTGGAGAGCTGCTGCTGTGCTTTGACATCTGAGCTCTGTGGAAAACGATCTCAATACAATTCTGAAAAACGCGACCCTCCGAACGCCAGCCGAACAAGTCTCCACAGCCGAAGCGCTGTGTCTCTTTTCAGCTGGCGATAAACCTTTCCTCGATCCTTTGCGGACTTGTAAAACTGTTCCTGATCAGAATAAAAAACGCTCACGCTAATACACAAGCACCCGTGTCTCGCCAAAGCTGACAAATAAAGAGACGGACAAGCCGCACTGCACGTGTGAACAGGGGAATGAGCGAGCGAGCGGGGATAGGGCGCCTCCTGCGCTTAATGGCTTACAGCACCTGGTATTCCCAGGCGGTCTCCCATCCAAGTACTAACCAGGCCCATCCCTGTTTAGCTTCCGAGATCAGACGAGATCAGGCGTGCTCAAGGGGGTGTGGCCGAAAGCGAGAGCAAGGCTCGCTGGCACCCTTCTTATTGAGAGGACAGCTCCGTCACCTCTTTTACGACGCTGCTCTATTTCCCTTGCGTTTTTCTCTTCTTCGCACGTTCTCTCTCTTCACTGCCTTCGTCCCCGCTCTATTTCACTTCAGCCTTTCACTCTTGCTTCCTTCCAATGAGGACGGAGCTGCGGGAGAAAGGGCGCTATAGAGGATCGCTGTGGAGAGCTGCTGCTGTGCTTTGACATCTGAGCTCTGTGGAAAACGATCTCAATACAATTCTGAAAAACGCGACTCTCCGAACGCCAGCCGAACAAGTCTCCACAGCCGAAGCGCTGTGTCTCTTTTCAGCTGGCGATAAACCTTTCCTCGATCCTTTGCGGACTTGTTAAACTGTTCCTGATCAGTATAAAAAATGCTCACGCTAATACACAAGCACCCGTGTCTCGCCAAAGCTGACAAATAAACAGACGGACAAGCCGCACTGCACGTATGAACAGGGGAATGAGCGAGCGAGCGGGGATAGGGCGCCTCCTGCGCTTACAGCACCTGGTATTCCCAGGCGGTCCCCCATCCAAGTACTAACCAAGCCCATCCCTGTTTAGCTTCCGAGATCAGACGAGATCAGGCGTGCTCAAAGGGGTGTGGCCATAAGCGAGAGCAAAGCTCGCTGGCACCCTTCTTATTGAGAGGACAGCTCCGTCACCTCTTTTACAACGCTGCATTTTTTCCCTTGCGTTTTTCTCTTCTTCCCACGTTCTCTCTCTTCACTGCCTTCGTCCCTGCTCTATTTCACTTCAGCCTTTCACTCTTGCTTCCTTCCAATGAGGACGGAGCTGCGGGAGAAAGGGCGCTATAGAGGATCGCTGTGGAGAGCTGCTGCTGTGCTTTGACATCTGAGCTCTGTGGAAAACGATCTCAATACAATTCTGAAAAACGCGACTCTCCGAACGCCAGCCGAACAAGTCTCCACAGCCGAAGCGCTGTGTCTCTTTTCAGCTGGCGATAAACCATTCCTCGATCCTTTGCGGACTTGTAAAACTGTTCCTGATCAGAATAAAAAACGCTCACGCTAATACACAAGCACCCGTGTCTCGCCAAAGCTGACAAATAAACAGACGGACAAGCCGCACTGCACGTGTGAACAGGGGAATGAGCGAGCGAGCGGGGATAGGGCGCCTCCTGCGCTTAAAAGCTTACAGCACCTGGTATTCCCAGGCGGTCTCCCATCCAAGTACTAACCAGGCCCATCCCTGTGTAGCTTCCGAGATCAGACGAGATCAGGCGTGCTCAAGGGGGTGTGGCCATAAGCAAGAGCAAGGCTCGCTGGCACCCTTCTTATTGAGAGGACAGCTCCGTCACCTCTTTTACGACGCTGCTTTTTTCCCTTGCGTTTTTCTCTTCTTCCCACGTTCTCTCTCTTCACTGCCTTCGTCCCCGCTCTATTTCACTTCAGCCTTTCACTCTTGCTTCCTTCCAATGAGGACGGAGCTGCGGGAGAAAGGGCGCTATAGAGGATCGCTGTGGAGAGCTGCTGCTGTGCTTTGACATCTGAGCTCTGTGGAAAACGATCTCAATACAATTCTGAAAAACGCGACTCTCCGAACGCCAGCCGAACAAGTCTCCACAGCCGAAGCGCTGTGTCTCTTTTCAGCTGGCGATAAACCTTTCCTCGATCCTTTGCGGACTTGTAAAACTGTTCCTGATCAGAATAAAAAACGCTCACGCTAATACACAAGCACCCGTGTCTCGCCAAAGCTGACAAATAAACAGACGGACAAGCTGCACTGCACGTGTGAACAGGGGAATGAGCGAGCGAGCGGGGATAGGGCGCCTCCTGCGCTTAAAAGCTTACAGCACCTGGTATTCGCAGGCGGTCTCCCATCCAAGTACTAACCAGGCTCATCCCTGTTTAGCTTCCGAGATCAGATGAGATCAGGCGTGCTCAAGGGGGTGTAGCCGTAAGCGAGAGCAAGGTTCGCTGGCACCCTTCTTATTGAGAGGACAGCTCTGTCACCTCTTTTACGACGCTGCTTTTTTTCCCTTGCGTTTTTCTCTTCTTCCCACGTTCTCTCTTCACTGCCTTCGTCCCCGCTCTATTTCACTTCAGCCTTTCACTCTTGCTTCCTTCCAATGAGGACGGAGCTGCGGGAGAAAGGGCGCTATAGAGGATCGCTGTGGAGAGCTGCTGCTGTGCTTTGACATCTGAGCTCTGTGGAAAACGATCTCAATACAATTCTGAAAAACGCGACTCTCCGAACGCCAGCCGAACAAGTCTCCACAGCCGAAGCGCTGTGTCTCTTTTCAGCTGGCGATAAACCTTTCCTCGATCCTTTGCGGACTTGTAAAACTGTTCCTGATCAGAATAAAAAACGCTCACGCTAATACACAAGCACCCGTGTCTCGCCAAAGCTGACAAATAAACAGACGGACAAGCCGCACTGCACGTGTGAACAGGGGAATGAGCGAGCGAGCGGGGATAGGGCGCCTCCTGCGCTTAAAAGCTTACAGCACCTGGTATTCCCAGGCGGTCTCCCATCCAAGTACTAACCAGGCCCATCCCTGTTTAGCTTCCAAGATCAGGCGAGATCAGGCGTGCTCAAGGGGTTGTGGCCATAAGCGAGAGCAATGCTCGCTGGCACACTTCTTATTGAGAGGACAGCTCCGTCACCTCTTTTACGACGCTGCTTTTCTTCCCTTGCGTTTTTCTCTTCTTCCCACGTTCTCTCTCTTCACTGCCTTCGTCCCCGCTCTGTTTCACTTCAGCCTTTCACTCTTGCTTCCTTCCAATGAGGACGGAGCTGCGGGAGAAAGGACGCTATAGAGGATCGCTGTGGAGAGCTGCTGCTGTGCTTTGACATCTGAGCTCTGTGGAAAACGATCTCAATACAATTCTGAAAAACGCGACTCTCCAAACGCTAGCCGAACAAGTCTCCACAGCCGAAGCGCTGTGTCTCTTTTCAGCTGGCGATAAACCTTTCCTCGATCCTTTGCGGACTTGTTAAACTGTTCATGATCAGAATAAAAAACGCTCACGCTAATACACAAGCACCCGTGTCTCGCCAAAGCTGACAAATAAACAGACGGACAAGCTGCACTGCACGTGTGAACAGGGGAATGAGCGAGCGAGCGGGGATAGGGCGCCTCCTGCGCTTAAAAGCTTACAGCACCTGGTATTCCCAGGCGGTCTCCCATCCAAGTACTAACCAGGCCCATCCCTGTTTTGCTTCCGAGATCAGACGAGATCAGGCGTGCTCAAGG